>NC_083890.1:26151275-26451275 GCF_032452875.1 Bos javanicus | reverse complement strand
TTACCTGCCTCCTGAGAAACCTGTATGCAGTTCAAGAAGCAACAGTTAGAACTGTACAAGGAACAACGGACTGGTTCAAAACTGGGAAAGGAGTACATCAAAGTTGTATATTGTTACCCTGCTTATTTAGCTTCTATGCAGATTACATCATTGAAATGCTGGACTGGATGAATCACAAGCTGGAATCATGATTTCAGGGAGAAATATCAACAACTACAGAGAGGCAGATGATACCACCCTAGTGGCAGAAAGCAAAGAGAGACTAAAGAGCCTTTTGATGAAAGTGAAAGAGGAGAGTGAAAAAGCTGGCTTAAAACTCAACATGCAAAAAGTGGAGATCATAGTATCTGGTGTCATTACTTCATGGCAAATAGGACAGGAAAATGATGGAAACAGTGAGAGACTTTATTTTCTAGGGTTCCAAAATCACTGTGGATTGTGACTGCAGCCATAAAATTAAAGACTCTTCCTTCTTGGAACAAAAGCTAATACAAACAAAGACAGTGTATTAAAAAGAAGAGGCATCATTTTCCCTACAAAGGCCCACATAGTTAATACTATGGTTTTTCCAGTAGTCATGTATGGATGGGAGTGTTGGAACATAAAGAAAACTGAGAGCCAAAGAATTGATGCTTTCAAACTGTGGAGCTGGATAACACTCTCGAGAGTCCCTTGGGCAGCAAGGAGATCAAACCAGCCAATCCTAATGGAAATCAACCATGAATATTCATTGGAAGGACTGATGTTTAAGCTTAAGCTCCAACACTTTGGCCACCTGATGGGAAGAGCTGACTCATTAGAAAAGACCCTGATGCTAGGAAAGATTGAGGCCAAGAGGAAAAAGGGGCAACAGAGGATGAGATGGTTGGATGGCATCACTGACTCAATGGACATGAGCAAGTTCAGGGAGATAGTGAAGGACAGGGAAGCCTGGCGTATTGCAGTCCATGGGGTCACAAAGAGTCAGACATGACTGAGTGACTGAACAACAACAAATTCATCTCTGGGCTTCCTGAGTGGCTAGACGACATAGAATCTGTGTACAATGCAGGATGACAAAGGGAAAGTGAAAGTCGCTCAGTTGTGTCCAACTCTTTGTGACCCCCATGGACTATAACCAGCCAGGCTCCTCTGTCCATGGAATTCTCCAGATCAGAATACTAGAATGGGTAGACTATCCTTTCTCCAGTTTATCTTCCTGATCCAGGATTTGAATCAGAATCTCCTGTATTGCAGGTGGATTCTTTACCAGCTGAGTCACCATGGAAGCAATTCAGGATACTTGGGTTCAATACTGGATCAGGAAGATCCCTGGAGGAGGGCATGAAAACCCACTCTTGTATTCTGGTCTGGAGGATTCTATGAACAGTGCAACTTAGCACACACACACACATTTCACCCAATGCCTAAATGAAATTATCTGAATTAAGTCTCATGAAAGGAAGGGAAATAAAATATTCAATTCCAGTGAAACAAGTTCAAATTACATGACAAGAACCTGTCTTAGACAAACATACTACAAGAGCCACACTGAAAATGACAATATTTCAGAGGTATGCTATCACTACCTTTAAATTGACAGGAAGAAAATGTCTACAGAGATTGCAACTCTATGATGAATCATAAAAGTACCAATGGAGAAAATTGAATAACAACAGAAAATGTCAAACATCCCTTGAAAAGACAAAGAAATGAGACAAAAATCATACAATAATGTTCATATAATATCTCTGAAAAGGATGGTAAATGAATGTTAATGACAAAAATACCGTATCAGATGGATCCATGTCTAGGTACACAGGGAAACACAACAATAGAATTTGCCACTTTTCCCTCCATATTTATTCACAAAGTCAAAGCAACAAATAAACAATTCAATCAAAATGAGAGTAAAAAGTCAAGAAGGAAAGAGGACAAAACCTTCTGTAGTTACCTATCAGGTTCTAACAGACACATATTTCTGAGCACTGAAACTGTGAGATTCCAAGACTATTTCATTAATGATAAAATAATGTATACCTCTATATATGCTTAGGTTTAAAAGAGAATGTTGCTGAAAATGACAGCAGGCAAAATAAAAAGACAATAGAAGGACAGAGTAAAGGCATCCATCTGTCAACAATTCTAGCTATAATAGTAGTCAGATAAAACCTGCTACATAAACACATTTGACATGTAACTGAATTGAATTATTTTTGAAATGAACATTATTACAAAAGCTGTCTTTAGGAAATATCAAAGTTTCAAGGATTATATCCTGTTGTAGGAAAAGAAATTCTTTGGTAACTTCCTAGGACAATGTCTTCTTTGACTTTCACATCAAAAGTTAAGAACTGAAAGAGATATGTGAAAGTTAAAGTGGCTCAGTCATGTCTGACTCTTTGTGATCCAGGCCAGACTCTGTGAATTCTTTGTGAAGACTCTTTGTAAATTCTCCAGGCCAGAATACTGGAATGCTTAGCCTTTCCATTGCCCAGGGGATCTTCTCAACCCAGAGACTGAATCCAGGTCTCCCACCTTGCAGGCATTCTTTACCAGCTGAACCACAAGGGAAGCCCAAGAAAACTGGAGTGGATAGCCTAACCCTTCTCCAGACGGTCTTCCCAACCCAGGAATCAAACTGGTGTCTGCTGCATTGCCAGCAGATTCTTTACCAACTGAGCTATGAGGGAAGTACAAGAGCCAGACAAACAAATTTCCTGGAATATATATTTCTTCTAAAAACACTAAACAAAATTTGTGTTGCCAAGATGATCATTGTGGCATTCAAAATGCAAAACAAAAATTCAAATAAAAAGGAAAAAATTACCGTTCTTGAAAGAAAAAAAATTCCAAGAATAACTGGAAATGTTTTTATGCTTTGGAATCCTAGGGCAATGTATCTGGGTACAATGGAAGAATGTGTGTCAAGTTTATGGGCCAAGAAGAGAAGCAGAATTTACACAGGCTTTCAAAGTGAAGAACTAAAGAGCCTCTTGATGAACGTGAAAGAGGAGAGTGGGAAAGTTGGCTTAAAGCTCAACATTCATAAAACTAAGATCATGGCATCCAGTCCCATCACTTCATGGCAAATTAATGGGGAAACAGGGGAAACAGTGGCTGACTTTATTTTTCTGGGCTCCAAAATCACTGCAGATGGTGATTGCAGCCATGAAATTAAAAGACATTTATTCATTGGAAGGAAATTTATGACCAACCTAGATAGCATATTAAAAAACAGAGACATTACTTTGTCAACAAAGATCCATCTAGTCAAGGTTATGGTTTTTCCAGTGGTCATGTACAGATTTGAGAGTTGGACTATTAAGAAAGCTGAATGCTGAAGAATTGATGCTTTTGAACTGTGGTGTTGGAGAAGACTCTTGAGAGTCCCTTCGACTGCAATGAGATCCATCCAGTCCATTCTAAAGGAGATCAGTCCTGGGTGTTCATTGGAAGGACTGACATTGAAGCAAAACTCCAATAACTTTGGCCACCTGATACGAAGAGCTGACTCATTTGAAAAGACCCTGATGCTGGGAAAGGTTGACGGCAGGAGGAGAAGGGGACGACAAAGGATAAAATGGTTGGATGGCATCACCAACTCAATGGACATGGGTTTTGGTGGACTCCAGGAGTTGGTGATGGACAGGGTGGCCTGGTGTGCTGTGGTTCACGGGTAGCAACGGGTCGGACATGATTGAGCGACTGAACTGAACTGAACTGAATGGACAATGAATAGACAAACTTCACTCAGCCTGTTATGTATCTTCTCTCAACTGTGCAGATTTGGGGAAGTATTATTGGTCTAAATGTGTGCCTTTAAAAATAGAATATGATGAAGTTCCTGACTAGGGATATGCCCAGAAGGTAAACAGGATGGAACCCTGTGCTTTCAGTTTCATGTCCTCTGTCTCTTTAAGTTTTCAGTGAGCCTGTATCAAGTCCTCAGAGACAGACTGAGGAAAACAGAAAATGCTGATATGTGTAGGAAGGAAATGATGTGGAATGGGAAAAGTGGGAATTGAAATGGCTTTTAGGAAGAGAAACTAAATGGAGAGAACATCTTCTGAATAAGTGTGTAACAAATTTGGAGATATAAGACAGACATCTAGGGGAAGGACAAGACAGTGAAACCAATGGATTAAGATATTGTGAATGGTTTGGTATGAAGAAATTAGTTATGTATAAGTCATTTGTGAGTAATAAGTTTTTACTTACCACTTCTTTCCTGAGGTTCTTTAGAAAAACAAAATGGAAAATTTAGGGTCAATCATGGAAACAGAAGATCAAAAAACAAAATTTATAGCAAATATTGACCACATATGTAAAATTATAGCTCTCAGAAAGCATACACAGCAACACATAAGCACACAGAAAACACACACTGTGGACTGTCTATGACAGCTCTTTTTTTAAATATAGTATTCTCCTGAAATAGACAATTATGTATTGTCTTAATTGGAGAAAATTATTAAAATACTAGTTCTGAAGTTGACCTTTCAAATTGTTTTTTATCTATGTTGACAGAACTAATGTATAAATATTCAGATTATTAGCTTTATAAATTTATTTGGCTGCTACTTAATAGATAGGGTTAAATCAAATATTGTAATATCTAAAACGTTAAGAGCCATGAGCATTGTTTAACATCTTGAACCAGGGATGTTAAAGAAATAATGGGTTTGTAGCCTAGATAATTCTACTCACATGTTTGTCAATAAATGAATATTTAAACTACTGTACTGCAAATTTCTATTTTGGCTAAAGCCTAAGTGAGGCAGGTCTTTCATGTATTAAAAAAATACATGCAGAAAAGGTATGCAAATACTAAATGATGGTGAAAGAGTTTGTACATCAAAAGAATGAGCGTATGTTGGAGAAAACTCACACTTCAGAAGCCTAAAACTGGTAAATCTTTGAAATATACCAATACTAACCTTTAGTTGACACAAAAGAAATGTCTGCCTAGTTTGTATCAAAATGAGAAAATCACAGAAGTACTAATGGGGAAAATGGAATGCCAAATGCAGAAGACAAACAAAATTTGGGAGACTAAATAAAAAGACATATCATGTAAGTTATTTGTTTGATGGTGCTTGAGAACATGGAAATTGATTGTTGGAGAAAAAGGTATAAAAACACAGATGAAACCACATGTAGGTTCATAGTGAAAAACATTTTGAGTCATGCGTTTTCCTTCTTCACACTATTGTGAACAAAAGAAAAGCAGTCCAATTCATTCAAATCTGAGGACAACGTCAGGAAGGGACCAGGTCAGAAATTGGAAACACTTCCTTCGTTTGCTTTTGGGTTCAAATGGACCACCATTTATTGGAATTAAAGCCAAAAGTTTCAAAGTCCACCATACTAATGAAAAGTACCCATTTTCATTCCACATATTCCATTGTGCAAGGTTGGAAATGGCCCGATCAGGGGAGTTACATTGTGAGTTCTCTTTAATAGTATCAGATCCTTGCATTTGTGTTGGCAGTTCTGCCTTTCTAGGTATAGAAAATTAGTGTGAACTGACAGACAAGCAACATATTTAAAAGGTGATAAGGAAATATAAATGGACTTTTGTACACATGGGCTAATGGATCAGTAACCAGTTTTAGTTTTCTACTATACTGCTAAGTTCTATTTCCTCTGAAACAAAAGATGTAAGTGAAAAACATCAAGAGAATAAAGGAGATAAACATTTAGTGTTTGAATTAGTGTTTTCTGAATAAGTCTTTTAAATTTGTATTCTGCACCAATTAAAATTTTGAGTTAAAAGAGGCTGCACAATACTATGGGGCTTCCTCATTAGATACAGCATTTCTATACCTGGAAACAACTGGATAATAAGATCAAGGGGAATGCGAGAGTAGGTTTAGAGCTCACATGTAATAAAGGAATGTCATTGAATTAATAGTCTTTGAAAGAGCAGAAGGCAGAGTAATTTGCTCAACAAATTTGGAGTTTTCTGTTCACTTAAATTTTGGGTCAGTATCAATCACATGGTTATTCTCCCTTGAACTTGAAAGGTCACAGTGATTTGACATCATTGGTCATTTACACGAAAACATCTATTTCATGGGAATAATGTGGTGATCAGCCTAATATCCCTCATCCCTACAAAAGTTAGAATCAAATGAAGACAACTCTCAGGAGACATAAAAAGGAAAACACTGAAGTACATCGACAAGAATGGGTATATAATGAAAAGCAAGGAATAGGAAGAGGTGGAACTAGGGAAAACCAGATGGAAGAAGTTCATATGAAAATAGTCCATATAAAGACAATTGGAGAGGAAAGAGGGGAAGGATGAGAGAATAGGTGCCAAAGAGATAGAAAGGGAGGGAATGATAGTAGTCATTTAAATGTCTATGGGAAAAGTGTCAGAAATACTTACCAGTTTTATTTTCTAAAATATCTAAAAAAATAAAATTAAGAGTTCCATGTAAATATTGAAAGATACAAACACAAAATAATTCCTTTCTAAAATTTGCATTTACAATTCAAATTTTTAGTGTTCAGAAACACAGACACACACACACAAAACACTGATACAGAACATGCATATACACAGAAGAGCTCACAGGAATATCAACACCCAGAACCTCATACATCTATAGTAAGAAAACCTCCTTTTGCTTAATATATTCTCTGGAAATTCAGAGTGGGCAAAAATTAAGTCAATCTACTAGATTGAGATATAATTTTAGAAACATTAGTCCTAGAAGCTACCTTTTAAAAAAGTTTTTAATCACTTTTGACATTAGTTAGGCATTCATTGTTCACTTTATAAGATATGATAAGGTATTTGGAAGCTAATATATATGTGAGGAATCAAGGTAGCTTTGTTCAATAAACTAGATACAAATATTGAATTATAGGATTAAAAGCATTCTAGAGATTCCTCTTCATTATTAACTATGTGCCTCTATTCACATATATGTCAACCAATGAATACCTCACCTTGATTTGGGATGTTTCTATTTTGATCCACACCTAAATGAAGCACATGTGATTTATATCCAGTGCCTGTAAGAAAAATAAAACATTCAATGCCAGTGGAGCAAGAATTATCACTTTTGCAGGAAATTATTCCAAGGAGATCCAACCAGTCCATTCTAAAGGAAATCAGTCCTGCGTGTTCATTGGAAGGACTGATGCTGAAGCTGAAACTCCAATACTTTGGCCAACTCATACGAAGAGTTAACTCATTGGAAAAGACCCTGATACTGGGAGGGATTGAGGGCAGAAGAAGAAGGGGACGACAGAGGATGAGATGGCATCACCGACTCAATGGACATGAGTTTGAGTGAACCTCAGAGTTGGTGATGGACAGGGAGGCCTGGCGTGCTGTGATTCATGGGGTCACAAAGAGTCGGACATGACTGAGCAACTGAACTGAACTGATTCCAAGAATCACTGCTGAAATATTTCTTTATCTGGGAAGCCTAGGGTAATATATTTGGGCACAGTGGAAGAATGAGTGTCAAACTCATGGATCAAGAAATAAAGCAGAATGCTTACATGCTTTGAAGGACAATGAGAGGCAAACTTCACTGAGCACATTAGGCATCTTCTCCTCTACCTCTGCAGGTTTAGGGAAGTCTCATCACAATAAACATGAGCCCTAGATACAGGCATTTTACAGAGGTCCTAACAATGGATGTGTCCTTGGAGATAAGCAGAATGGAATTCAGTGCCTTTTAACATAATATCCTTCATCACATACTCTTTATAATGAGCCTATAACATGTCTGGACAACAGGAACAAGCTAATGTTTACAGGAAAGAAGGATACAGATTGGAAAATAGAATGAAGGACTGAATAGAGAGACTGTCTGGGGAAGCCTATAATTCAACTGGGAGACACAAAGTCAGGCATCCAGGACAAGCACAACACAATGGAAAGCATCTGCATTAAGAGATGGGGCCTCAAGAAATCAGTCACGTTAGAGAGGTTTTTGAGAAGTTTCAGAATACTTACCATCTTGATCACAAACTTCTATAGAAAACATAAAGTGAAATTTTAAGGTCAGTATCATGGGAATGGAACACTATGAAAGAAACTGTATTACAAAATTCATATTTAAATTCATTTTGATCTGAATGCAAAAAAAACACAAAAACTCAAAACCAAATACACAGTGTGGATGAAAAGCCATTTTGGCAAGGGACTATTCTTCCAGAAGATTACAGTGTTAAGAAGGAAAAGTTGTGTCTTAATGGGGTAAAAGCATTGAAATGATACTTATGAAGTTTACCTTTGAAACATGTGCTTTTCCTTTTTTTTTTTTTTTTTTTTGCTTTTCTTAACATAAAATCAGACATTACTATACATATGGTTATTGTAGTATGAACCACTTCTGGCCTCCTACAACTGTAAAGAGATAGTTTGGAAAGTTCTATTTCCCCTGAAACAAAATCTAAATGAAAATATCAAGTGGATACCTGAGGCAAAACTTTAGGCTTTGACTTAATGTTTTACGAAAAACTCTTTTAAATTTCTAAGGAAAGTTGCTTCTCAATTCATTAACATAACATTTCATTATTGAGTGATACAGTATTAGGTGACCTTTTGTTAACAGGTGACATTATCATAAACACAATGAGAAAATGTTCAGTTTGCAGACCTAATAATTTAGAAATTATTAAAAAAAATACAATATTTGGTAGAACACATCTATACCCAGAACAATTAGGTCGTGTGATCAATGTGAATGTGAGGTTAGGCTTAGAGCTCGCATTGGCCAAGGAATGACATCTGAAACTCTAGTCTTTTAAAGAGCAGAAGGTAGACAAAATTTGCTCAGCAAATATGGAGTTATCTGCTCACTTAAGTTTTGGCTCAGAGTTAGTCACATAGCTATTATCCCTTGAGTTTGAAATGTCACGGAGATTCTACATCTCTGGTCACTTGTAGGAAAATTTATTTAGAATTGAAAGAATGTAGTGATCAACCTGATATCACTTATCTCTACAAATATACCAAACCTAGTCAATTCTCTGGAGACAGAAAAGGAAGAAAAGAAAAAAGACCTAATGTTTAGAGAGAAGAAAAGATACATTAAAAAAAGCAAGTAATGAGAAGGGATAGAAATAGGTAAAAGAGATAAAAGGAATTAATATGGGGGTAGTCCATATCCAAAAGGTTGGAGATGGGAGAGGGGAAAGATGAGCATGGTAAGAAAGGCAGGGAATTATGAGCAATCATTTAAAGGGTGTTGGGGCAAAGGATGTTAGAAACACTTATGAAATGTTTTTCCACGATCATCTAAAAAATAAAATGAAGAGTCCAAACAAATATGAAAAGAAGCAAAGATAAATTAATCTTATGGACTCTTTTGAAGTTATAAATATATTTTCCATTATTCACACTCACACAAAACAGGAAAACACATATGGAATATGCATATACACTCAGGAGCACAAGCATATACTCACACACATGCACACACAAACACACACATATACAAAGAAGCTCACACATTCTCAGTAACCAAACCCTCTCTTTTGCTCAACATATTCCAGAAATAGAGAGTGGCATAATCTGAGTCATCTAAGAACACTGAGAGATAATTTCAGGAATGTTGTTTTTGGAATTTACCTTTTAAAAAAGCTTATAATCACTTTTGACTTTAGTTAGATGTTCATTTTCAGTTTGTGAGATATAAGTTATTTGGATGCTAGCATACATGTCGAGAGGTCACAGTAGCTTTCTTCAATAAACTAGATACAAATATTTAATTTCAGGATTGGAAAAAAATTCTTCCAGAATTTACTGGGTGTCTCTATTCACATTTATGTCACCAATGAACATACCTACTTGTCTTATGTGGTTTCTGTTCTAACCTTCTCCTAAATGATACACATTTGATTTAAATTCAGTGATATAAGAAACATAAAATAATCAATATCAGTGAAGCAAGTTATAAATTACAGGATATGAGAGTGACTTAGACTAATGCATTACACAACAGCCACACTGAAAACGACAATAATTCCCAGAGAAGTGATCACTACCATTAACTGGACAGGAAGTACATGCTTGCAGATTTTGAAACAACAAGACAAATCACAGAATTATAAATAGGGAAAACTGAAAAAAATAGTCCATATAGCAAACATACATTATAAAGACAGAAAGGTGAGACAAAATCATACAAGAATGTGTGCATATTGACTTTGAAGAAGATGGAGATTGAGCATTGATGACAAAGGTACAATAACAGATGAAACCATGTCTAGATCCACAGGGAAATACATTAATGAAATTTGCCTTTTTTCACCTAACATTTACTAACAAAGTCAAAGGACCTAATAGGCAATTCACAAAATGAAGTAACCATGACAGGAAGGGAGGAGGACAAAATTTTAAGACACAGCCTTGGTTTACTTTGTGTTCTTAACTGATACACACTTCTGAGCATTTAACCATGAGTTTCAAAGGACATCTCACCAATTAGGGGATGATGTCCTTGTACTTTTATAAATGCCTGGTTTCCAAATGAATAAGAATGAAAATGACACCACAAAGTGGGGGGTGGTCAACCCTCTGTCTGAAATAAATGTCATTACATTCATCGATCTTGCATTGGGTCAACCTCCTTTTCAATGAAAATTCAATGAAAAGAGACAGAAACTGAACTATAAGAGAGGTACTTGAAAAGGATATTAAAGACCAGGAAAAGGATATTGAAGAGCAGAGTAAAGATATTCATCTGTCCACAATCCACTTGTAGAAGAAGTTAAGTGAAGCTTCATGGTTATTTAATCACTAAGTTGTGTCCAACTCATTTGTGACCCCATGGACTGTTGTACCAGGTTCCTCTGTCCATGGGATTTCCCAGGTAAAAATACTGGAGTGGGTTGCCGTTTCCTTCTCCAGGGTATCTTCCTGACCCAGGGACTGGACCTGCGTCTCCTGCATTGGCAGGCAAACTCTTTACCACTGAGCCAGCAAGTAAGCCTGCATGTCAAGACTACAACATACATAATTTTGATACAGATCTGAATTAAATTATCTTTGAAATAAGAAAGTCACTGAAAAGTGTCATTAAAAGATGTTAATATTTTAAGGATTATATCATGCTGCAGGAAAAAAAAATATTTGGCAACTTACTAGGGCAATAGTTTCTTAGGCTCTCACATTGAGAACCAAGAGAAGAATGCAAACAACTGGATATTTCCTAGGATGTATATTTCTTCTCAAAACACTAAACAGAATTCAGGTTACTAAGACCATTAAAGTGTCATTCAAAATGTAAAGCAAAAAAACAAATAGAAAGAAAGAGAGTACTATTGTTTGTAGAAAAAATTGCAAGAATAACATTGGAAATATTATTATACCTGGAAATGTATTCAGGCACAGTGGAAGAATGAGTGTTGTTTATGGATCAAGAAATGAAAGCAGAATTTATACAGGCATTGAAGGGACAATGAATAGGCAAACTTCATCAGCCTGTTAGCAATCTTCTCTGATCTCTGCGGGCTTCAGGAAATCTCATTGACCTACATGTGGGCCCGAGCTATGGGAACTGAGATGAGTCCTGGCAGATAAACAGGATGGAGTCCAGTTCCTTTCAACTTGATATCCTTTATCTTGTTAAATTTTAAGTAAGCCTATAGCAAGTTGCTAAAAGTAGATAAAAAATAAATAGAAATGAAATGATATAGAATGGAAAAGGAACTGAAATAGAATTTAGAAGGGGAAATTAATGAAGTGAACTCTCTATGGGGAAATCTCTAAGTAACGATTGGAGAGGTAAAGGTAGACATTCAGAAACAGGACAATACAAAGAAAGCATGTGGATTATGAGAGTGGGAATGTCAAGCCTCAAGAAATCATTCATGTAAATGAAGTTTGTGAGAAACAAGTTTTAGGATATTTACCATTTTTCCTCTGGGGTCCTTTAGAAAGATAAAATGGGAAATTTAAGGGCAATATCATGGAAATGGTACACCAAGAAACAAAACTTATTGTAAAACTCATATTTAAATTTTAAGTATCCAAATGCAGATACACACACACACACACACACACACACACACACACACACACGGGCTTAGAGCTCACTTGGTTAAGATTCTCCAAAGGGAAATAAGTATAAAACATAAAAGTATTGTATTAATTGTGAAAAATTTAAAGTAATAATTCTAAAGCTTTCAGTTAAAGAAATGTTCTTTACCTATATTGAATGCACTACTCATGTTATTAATTGGCTTATTAGCTCTAATAAACACCTGTGCTTTTACTACATAGATGCAGTCAACTTCATTACTGCTATACCTAAGAGAGATTGCAACAGGACAAATCACAGAATGTGGGAAATTGAGTAACAAATAAATATATCACATAACCACTGAAAAGACAAAAAGATGAGACAGATTATAGAAGAATATTAGTATCCTGACTTTGAGGAAGATAATGATTGAGCATTGAAGACAAATGTTCAATGACAGAGAAAACTATGACTCAATCCCCAGGTGTAGTACATTAGAAAGTAATGTACCCAATACATTAACAAGATCTTCCCTTTTTTTGCCTAACAGTTACTGACAGTTAAAAGACAAATACAAAATTCACCCCAAAAGAAGTAACATGTTCAGGAATGGAGGAGGACTAATTTTTCAAACACTGCCGTCATTTTCTGTGGGTCCTAAACAATACTCATTTCTGAAAATTGGAATCATGAGATTCAAAGCCCATTTCACCACTTAGAGGGAGATACTGTCTTTCTTGGTGGTTCAGATGGTAAAGAATCTGCCTGCAATGGAAGTGACCTATGTTCCATCCCTGGTCGGTAAGATCCCCTGGAGAAGGGAACGGTTATCCACTTCAGTATTCTTGCCTGGAGAATTCCATGGACAGAGGAGTTTGCTGGGCTACAGTCCATGGGGTCACAAAGAGCAGGACATGATAAGCGACTAACACTTGCAGTTTTCACTTTGTTCATGTTGCACTTCCATATATGCCCGGGTTCCAAAAAGAATAAGATTGAAAATGACACCATGGAAAGAGATAGCATAGCTTGCCCTCAGTGATAAAAGTCATTTCAATAATTGGTCTTGCCTTACTCCATTGTCCTTTTTAAGAACATGGAGACAACAAAGAAAACTCATTTGTAAGAGAGGTACTTGAAAAGACATGAGGCGGGACCGGGTCCCTCTGTCCACAAATTTACCTGTAAGAGTAGTCATTTAACTCCTGTCAAATACATTTATTTGATATTACTGAGTTGAATTTTCTTTGAAATAAAAATTGTCACTGAAAACTGTCTTTAAAGGATACCAAAATTATTAAAATTTTATCCACTTTTAGAAAAAAAAATTCTCAGTGACTTCCCAGGACAATGGTTTCATTATCTTTTACATCAAAAATTGAGACTTGAAAGAGAATACAAACAAGTGAACATTTCCTGAGATACAAATATAATATTGGAAATCTTAAATTCAGGAGAGTTTGGATAAGATACTCAAGCTCAGTGGAAGAATGTGCCTCAAGTTTATGGATGAAGGAAGAATGTCAGAATACACACAGGCTTTGAAGGGACACAGCAACTGCACTCTATAGGCAGTTTCTCTCAACTCTGCAGGTTTGGGAAAGTCTCATTTGCTTAAATGTGGATCGGTGAAATTGGAATGTGATAGAGGTGCTATCTAGGGAGGTGTCCTGGGAGACACACAAAGTGAACTCCTAACCTAATGCTCTTCATCTCATCAACTTTTCAGTGAACCTTATAACAAACCACCAAACAAATAGAAAAAATAAAGACAACGTTAATAGGAAACGAATGGTACAGAATAACAATAAAGAAATTGAAATATATTCTAGGTTGAGAAAATAAATGGAGAGAACTTTCTATGGGGAAGTCTATAAATAAAATCTGTAAAGGTACACATCTAGGATAAGGGCAAGACAAGGAAAAGCATTAAGTCTGGAAAGATAAGGGTGCAAGCAATTCAGTCATGTAATAGGGATTTGTGAATGATGAGTTTTTAAAATACTTACTCTTTGTTTTCTGAGGTTCTTCAAAAAAAAAAAAAAAGAAAAGTTTAAGGTCAATATCATGAAAATGGAAAACCAAGAAACAAAATTTATGTAGATACACAGACAGACATCACACACATAAGGGATGATATCTCACATTGTCAATAAAGGAAAAGGAGTCAAAAAAAAATCTTAAGAAAAAACTAATAAAAGAATAGTTTTGAAGTTTATATTTGAATAATATTCTTGGGCACCCCTAGTGCCTAGTGTCTTCATGGTAAAGAATCTGCCTGCCAATGCAGGAGACATGGGTTCGATCCCTGGCCCAGGAAGATCCAGATACCACAGAGCAACTAAGCCTACGTGTAATAACTATTGAGCCTGTGCTCTGGAATTCAGGAACCACAACTACTGAGCCCATGTGCCACAACTACTAAGGCTTGCACACTCTAGAGCTTGTATTTTGCCCGCAACAGAGAGAAGTCACTGCAATCAAAAACCCATACTGGATCAATCAAAAACCCACACTGGAGAGTGGCCTCTGCTCTCTACAACTAGAGAAAAGCCTGCATAACAATGAAGATCCAGCACAGCCAAAATCTAACTAAATAAAATTATACACATATATATATATATGTATATATATATTCTTTAGCTTTTTTGCTATTTTGTCATAACAAGTGATTTGGTATTAGGAATATTAGATTTATTAATTATTTATTAAGTATATTATTTATTATTATTAATTATTTATCCATTAGGGTTATTAGTACTAGTACATTCTTTGGGTTGTTACATAGTAGATGATGTCTACTTCATTATTATAATACCTGAGATGCCTTTGAAAACACAAATATTGACTTAACGTCTTTGACCAGTGTTGCAAAGGAAATGCAGGAGTTGTTTTATGGATAATTCTATTCACATTTTTATCAACTGATGAATACATAAACTTTCATAATAGGAATTTCTACTTTAAATAATATCTAAGTGAAGTACATCTTAATGGAATCAAATGAAAGAAGGGATTTAAGTACTAAATGACAGTTAAACTGTTGTAAAGCAAATGACTGAGCATATATTAGAAAAAATTCATACTTCAGAATCTTGAAAATGCAGAGTTTTGAAATGTATAACTGCTAAAATCTACTTAACCCAAAGGAAATGTCTGCCTAGATTGTATCAAGAAAAGAAATTACAGAGGTAGTAATGAGGGAAATTGAATAACAAAGGCAGAAGGCAGGCTTCCTTTGGAAAGACAATCACAAGACAAACCATATGCACATGCATAATGTAAGTCACATGCATGATGGTGTTGAGGAGGATGATAATTCAGTGCTGAAGACAAAGTTATGAGAAACAATGAGAGTTCGCTTAGGTTCGCAGTGAAATATGCTGTGAGACATGCCTTTTTCCATCTTCAATTTATTAATGGAATATAATAAAGGAAACAACTATACATTTAAAATAAGAAGAAAATAGCAGAAAGAGAAGGAGGAGGTCAAATATTTTTTTAATGCTTCCTTGGTTTTCTCTTAGATTTGAACTGAAAGACATGTATGGTTTTGGATACCATATGGTTCATGTCCATCTCACTAATGAGAAGTCATGCAATTTAGAGTTCATACACTCATTTCCCAAATGGATATACAGTGGGAAACAGCCCAATAAGAAGAGACAGATTAGGAGTTCCTCCACGTTAAGCAACATCAGTCTTTGTTATTGTTAGTCCTTCTAATTACATAAATATATATATATATATATATATATATATATATATTAATACCATTAACAGACATACTGGAGATATATTTTAAAAGTGATGAGGAAACTAACAATAAAGGAACCCTTCTCTACACATGGGTTAATGGAGAATTAGGCACTTTTAGCCACCTACAAAATATAAAGAGGTATCTTGTTAAATTCAATTTCACTGAAACAAAAATGTAAATGAAAAATATCAAGAGAATACAGGTGGTAAAAGCTTAGTATACAAATTCATGTTTTCTGAAAAACTCTTTTAAAAGTTTCCAAGGAAAAATCACTATTATTTTCACTAACACAACATTTCATTACTTTAATTTCCTTCTGGGAAATTCTTAAATAAGTTAAGAAAAAATGCAGTTTTCAAAAACTAGCAATTTTGAAAGAAAACAAAATATTAGGTAAAACATTGATTAACCTCAGAACAAATGGTTAATAAGATCCAGGTTTATTGGAGAGTTAGCTTAGAGCTCACACTTGACCAATGAATGACATCAGAATTTATAGTCTTTGGAGGAGAAGAAGGTGGAGAAGTTTTACTTAGCAAATTCAGAGTTTTCTTTTCACTTAAATTTTGGGTCAGTATCAATTGTATGGATATTGTCCCTTGAACTTGACAGGTCATAGAAATTCTACATCAGTGGTTATTTGCATGAGAACATACACAGGATGGAAGTGATGTTTTGATCAGCCTAACATACCTCAATTTTACAAAAATCAAAATCAAATCAACAAGTTCCTGTAAACATATGAATATTTTTAAAGCTAATGTTTACAGAAATATAAGGTCTCCAATGAAACCAAGGAATGGGAAGAGATGGAATTACATAAAACAAATAGAAAAAATTACAATGGTTGTAGTCTATATAAAATGTTGGTAAATGAAGGGAGAAATATGAGTCAATGAATGAAATATAAAGAGAAAGGCAAACAACATTACAATTATTTATAGGTTTATGAGGTAGACAGTGTCAGAAATATTTACCAAATATTTTTCGAAGATCCCCTGAAAAATAAAATGAGATCTATGTGATTATTTTTTTGAGAGAATTCACTTTATTTAAAATATTGTTTGTAAAAATCAAAGTTATTCTTAGTCTAATTCATACAAATACAGAACAGTAAGACACATATGGAGCATAAATATAAAAGGGGCACACACACACATTTAACACATTCAGAATGACCAAACCCTCACTTTGCTCAAGGATATGTTCTAGAAATTGAGAGGGGCATAAAGAAAGTCATTTTACTATATCGAGAAAGAATTTTAGGAATTTATTTCTAGAAGTAATCTTTTTAAATAGTTCATAGTCTCCTTTGACATGAATTATGCGTTCATTATTCAGTTTGTGCTTCTGTTAGGTCCATACCAATTCTGCCCTTTATGGTGCCCATCTTAATGTGGAAAATTCTTAAAGAGATGGGCATACCAGACCACCTGACCTGCCTCCTGAGAAATCTGTATGCAGGTCAAGAAGCAACAGTAAGAACTGGACATGAAACAGACTGGTTCCAAATCAGAAAAGGAGTATTTCCAGGCTGCATATTGTCACCCTGCTTATTTAACTTATATTCAGAGTACATCATGAGAAACGCTGGGCTGGAGGAAGCACAAGCTGGAATCAAGATTGCTGGGAGAAATATCAATAACATCAGATATGCAGATGACACCACCCTTATGGAGAAAGTGAAGAACTAAAGAACTTCTTGATGAAAGTGAAAGAGGAGAGTGAAAAAGTTGGCTTAAAATTCAACATTGGAAGACTAAGACCATGGCATCCAGTCCCATCTCTTCATGACAAATAGATGGGGAAGCAATGGAAACAGTGAGAGACTTTATTTTCTTGGGATCCAAAATCACTGCAGATGATGACTGCAGTCATGAAACTAAAAGACGCTTGTTCCTTGGAAGAAAAGCCTTGACCAACAGAGACAGCATATCAAAAAGCAGAGACATTAGACAGCAAGGAGATCCAACCAGTCAAACCTAAAGGAAATCAGTCCTGAATATTCATTGGAATGACTAATTGAAGCTGAAATCCAATCCTTTGGCCACCTGATACGAAGAACTGACTCACTGGAGGAGACCTTGATGCTGGGAAAGATTGCAGGCGGGAGGAGAAGGGGATGACAGAGGATGAGATGGTTGGATGGCATCAGGACTCAATGGATGTGAATTTGAGTAAGCTCTGCGGTTTGGTGATGGACAGGGATGCCTGGTGTGCTGCAGTCCACAGGGTTGCAGAGTCAGACAACACTGAGTGACTGAACTGAACTAAACTGATTCCATTTGTAAGATAAAATAAGAGTTTATTATCATTTTTTAAAATAGTTTATTTAAAAAAGTAGTTTATTACTATTTAAAAAAAATAGTTTCCCTGTCTTTCACCAGGGAAGCTAAAAGGATAGAATTGTCTATTTCAAAGTTTGTATCTTTAAACTCTATCTGTAATAGTAGTCATGTGCTCATTAAATAGATGAATTTTTGAAATGAATTCCATTGAAATCTAAAATGCAGTTGTAATACATCATTACCCAAAACACATTAAACAGTAAAAATTATATTTCTGATTGAAAATGATTCAAAGAAATGGAAAGATATTCCATGTTCTTGGATTATAAGTAATAATACTGCTAAGATGTCCATACTACTACTGCTGCTGCTGCTGCTGCCAAGTCGCTTCAGTTGTGTCCAACTCTGTGCGACCCCATAGACGGCAGCCCACCAGGCTCCGCCGTCCCTGGGATTCTCTAGGCAAGAACACTGGAGTGGGTTGCCATTTCCTTCTTTGAAAATGTCCATACTACACAAAGCAATAAAAATTTAATGTGATCCCTAAAAATTACTTCTGACATTTTTCACAGAACTATAGCAAGTAATACTGAAATTTCTATGAAACAACAGAAGATCCAGAATTGCCAAAGCAATCCTGAGGAAAGAGAACCAAACTGGAGTCATAACGCTTCCAAACTTCAGACAATACTACTATTTTCCAGAAGAATCATGTAAAATTATTTGTATACCTGAAAATGCTTGGACAATATGGTAAAGAGAACTGGATAAATGAGCTTCAAATTCTTTTTTTTTTCTCTCTCTTTTTTAATTTTTTTAAAATATAAATTTATTTATTTTAATTGGAGGTTAATTATTTTACAATATTGTATTGGTTTTGCCATACATCAACACGAATCTGCCGCAGGTATATACATGTTACCCATCCTGAATCCCCCATCCCTCCTGCCTCCCTGTACCATCCTGCTGGGTTGTCCCAGTGTACCAGCCCCAAGAATCCAGTATCAAATTCAATTTAACTAATGATTGATGTTTACTCATGTATGAGTGGACAATACATGGAAAAACATTACTCACATGATAGACATCTTCTCTCATCTCTAAATGTTTGATAAGTATCATTGCCATAGAAATGTTCCTTGAACTTGATATATGTGATGGACATCCTATCTCTGGATGTGTTTCAGAAGGGAAAAGAAAACGTACCTATCAGACTAACGCCCTTTGTCTCACCAACTACTCAGTGAAATGACTGCAAGTGTCTGGAAAAGCCAATATCCAGAGGTAAAGAATGGTTTGGAATTTAAAAAGCAGGAATGGAAAATAAAGGAAGCTTGGGAAACTCAAATGACACTAACTCTAGGTCACTTAAGAAAGAAGCGCCATTCCAGTGCACCAGCCCCGAGCATCCTGTATCCTGCATCGAACCTGGACTGACGATTCGTTTCACATATGATATTATACATGTTTCAATGCCATTCTCCCAAATCATCCCATCCTCGCCCTCTCCCACAGAGTCCAAAAGACTGTTCTATACATCTGTGTCTCTTTTGCTGTCTCACATACAAGGTTATCATTACCATCTTTCTAAATTCCATATAATGCGTTAGTATACTGTATTGGTGCTTTCTTTTTGGCTTACTTCACTCTGTATAAGAGGGATGGTATGGGGAGAGAGGTGGGAGGTGGATTCAGGTGGGCGAACACGTGTACACCCAGGGCAGATTCATGTTGATGTATGGCAAAACCAACACAATATTGTAAAGTAATTAACCTCCAATTAAAATAAATAAATTTATATTTAAAAAAAGAAATCCTAAAAGAAGAAGAAGAAAAAAGAAGTGCATAATCATTTAATTGGGAGGGAAATGTAGACATTCAGGAAAGAGCAGGCCAATAGTAGATATAGATTAAAAGGCAGAAAATGTTAATACAATGAGGAACCATCATTTTAATGGAGTTGGGAGCAACAGATTTTTTGAAAATTTACCTACTGTCCTTGCAGGTCTTTCTGAAAGAGAAAATAAAGAGATCAAAGTAAATACAATATAAAAATGGGAACGTAATTTAAATGCAATGAAAAACATATGTTTCAAAGTGAACCCACATGGATGTGCACACAAATACACACATGTACATACCACTGCATGAACACACACACACTCCCACAATAAACACATGTCCAGTGGCTGAGAGCTCAAGTTTTTCCAAAGAGTATTTTTCTCAAAATGAAAATGGACATAAAATGAATGAGTATTCTGATTTGATAGAACATTTAAGAAACTTCAGTTCTCGTGGCATCCTTTAAAAAGTTCCTCATCCTATTTGATATAGCTAGGCTTTTATCATTCAGTTTGTATGATCTGATAAGTACTTTACCTTTTAGTTAATATGTACATTCATTTTGGTTACTACATCTAAGTGATATAAAGTAGCCACAAACACTGAATTGGAGGATCTACCACTACTTCTAGTGGTACTACAGAATATATCGCCTGGGCTCCACCATTAAAAATAATTTCATCAACTTGGAATACATAACACTGTGTATGTGAAGTTCTCTTTTCCTAAATAAAATTTCTCTTAAGTTCCCTGAGAAGAAAAATAAAATAATGATTGTGAAGTGGGTCTGAATCAAGTGACTTAGGTATATCTTGGACAAAACTTTCACTTCAGACACTTTGAAAACCATAATGGCTACAGAGAACTAGGATTAGTTAAATTTACTTGACTGCATTCATTATAATAACAGGACAAATCAAATAACAATATTGGGAGAATAATTGAATAGCAAATGAAGATGAAACTCTTAGTTGCAAAGATAAGATTCAGAAAAAATATCATGTAAAATATTCACAACTTGGAGTCAAGAAAAATGATCTTTAGAAGTTGAAGTGAAAGGCACAGGTAACAGATGAAACCATGTTTACATACAGGGAAACACACTTATAGGACTTACCTTGCTCCCCTTCACATTTATCAATAAAAAAAGAGAAAGAAACAATTTATTCAAAGTTAGTCATGATGTCAGAAAGAAGGAGGACAAAACTTTCAAATACTTCCAAAGTTGTTTCTGAGAGTTGTATTCTGAGAATACAGACTGCAGTGTTCAAAGACCATCTCATCAATCAAAGATTGATGCACTTCTCATCATGCACTTCTGTACATGATGCACCTCCTGATGACAAAGGGATAAAGAGATAACTATAGACTGCAAGGCAGTATGATAGCCCTCCCTCCAGGTTAAAGGATATGGCATATGCCAATCATTGTTTTGTATTGGGCTTTCCAACTTTTTCAGAGTAAAAGGAAAACACACATTCGTAACCAAAAAGAGATACTTGCAAAGAGAAAGAATAGATCAAAGCCACCATTGCCCAATAATCTGTGCATTACATACAGCTTCATTGAAATAGTAAATCAATATATAGTTGAATTTCCTTTGAAATAGAAATTGTTTAAAAATACAAATACATGGAACCTGTTAAAGTTCTAATTGTATTATATTTGTATTGTAAGACAATATCTTAGGCAAAATCCCACAGTAATGATTCCTGTCTTTCACAGGAAAAATTGAGAAATCAGAAAAGTAAAAATGTTAGTCACTCAGTCGTGTCTGACTCTTTGTGAACCATGGACTGTAGCCTGCCAGACTCCTCTGTCCATGGGATTCTCCAGGCAAGAATACTGGAGTGGGCTGCCAGTTCCCCCTCCAGAGGATCTTCCAGACCAAGGGATTGGACCCGGATCTCCTGCATTGCAGGCAGATTCTTAATGGTCTGAGAGGTACATAGCAATGGAACATACCTTGAGAATTAAATCCTTTCTACAAATAAAAAATAGGAACTGAAGTTTAATAAAAATAGTCTCATTGTAAAGGTAAAAGAGAAAAAACAGCACTGTAACATACATGAAAATTTCTGTGAGAATCTTAAAAGAATATTCATATACTTTGTAAGTGTTCTTTATATATTCTAGATGTTATTGTTGTTGTTTAGTGACTGAGTCATGTTGGGCTACTTTTCGACCCCATGGACTGTAGTCCACCAGCCTCCACTGTCTGGAATTTCCTATACAAGAATGCTGGAGTGGGTTGCCATTTCCTTCTCCATGGGATCTTCTACTCCCAGGGACTGAACCTGAATGTCCTGCATTAACTGGTGTATTTTCAACACTGAGCCATCTGGAGGGTTCAAATATTCATATATTTTGGAATGCTCCGGTAATATGCTCTATACCAGTGGAATAATGAGGCTCAAATTCATCTTTGACCAATGCACAATATCAGAATTGACACATGCCTTTTTAGATAGACAAACTGAAATCAGCAAATGAGAGTCTTCTCTCATTTCTTAGATTATAAAAGCATCAGTGGTATAAAAACTGGCTCACGCACCTGGCCTCTGTGACAGGAGTCCTAATATTGGATGTGTTCCAGGAAAAGGTACAAAATGGAAACGATGTCCCTATCAGACTAGTGCCCTTTATCTCATCACCTTCTGAGTGAAATCATAGCAAATGCTTGGAAAACAGGAAAAGCTAATGTCATAGGGAAATAGCACTTTGGAATGAAAAGAAAGGAATTTGGAAAAAACAGAAAGAGGGAAGTTTTAAGAAGAGAAATTTAATCTGGGAAAAGTCTGTAAGATGTTAATTGAGAAAGTAAAGGTAGACCCCCAGGATAAGCATGAACATGTGACTGACACCAGATTAAAAAATAGGGAATGTTAAGGCAGCAGGAGACAGGCATTCTACTGAGGTGGGGAGATTTACAGGATTTCAGAAGATTTACCGTCTGATGTTGTTCTGAAATGAAAATGGAGAGATCAATGTAAATATCATGGAGAAGAATGTGAGAAAATTCAAATTTAATGCCAAATTTATATAATAATAAACCAATGAGGACAATGATGCACAGACACACACACACACAAATGCTGTGATATAGGGCCAGTTTTACCCTGAGGATATACTCCCTGAAATAAAAGTGTTATTAAATTAGTGAATTTAATGGTCTGTGAGAAAATTTTAGGGAATAGTAGTTCTCATGGTTGCCTTTTAAAATATCCCTTATACTTTTAGACATTACTTAGGGTTTTATTATTTAATTTGTATGATTTCATAAGTACACTGGTTTTCAATTTACATGCACTGTTTGATTCTATTTATTATACAATACGTTTTCCACAATGAATATTAGACAAGAGGATCCTGAAGCACTGCTTCCAGAGATACTACAGAGAAATTTACCTGAGCACCTCAATTCACATTTTAACCAACTGATACATAAATAATCTGTGTTTTGTAAGTTTCTATTTTTAATAAATGCCTAACTAATGTTCTTATTAATAAAATTCCATGGAAAGAAGGAAATGAAGTGTTACATGGCAGTGAAATGTAAATGTAATGGTTTAAATCAAATCACCTGACATATCTTGGACAAAACTTTCCCATCTGCATTATGGGAAGTGCCAATACTTTAGATGTATTTGTTTAATAAATTGCCTGGCTCGAAAGGAATATCTGCATCAGTTCAGTTCAGTTCAGTCGCTCAGTGGTGTCCGACTATTCGCGACCCCATGAATCGCAGCATGCCAGGCCTCCTTGTCCATCTCCAACTCCTGGAGTTCACCCAGACTCACGTCCATCGAGTCAGTGATACCATCCAACCATCTCATCCTCTGTCGTCCCCTTCTCCTCCTGCCTCCAATCCCTCCCAGCATCAGAGTTTTTTTCCAGTGAGTCAACTCTTCGCATGAGGTGGCCAAAGTACTGGAGTTTCAGCTTTAGCATCATTCCTTCCAAAGAAATCCCAGGGCTGATCTCCTTCAGAATGAACTGGTTCGATCTCCTTGCAGTCCAAGGGACTTTCAAGAGTCTTCTCCAACACCACAGCTCAAAAGCATCAATTCTTCGGCGCTCAGCCTTCTTCACAGTCCAACTCTCACAACCATACATGACCACAGGAAAAACCATAGCCTTGACTAGACGAAACTTTGTTGGCAAAGTAATGTCTCTGCTTTTGAATATGCTGTCTAGGTTGGTCATAACTTTCCTTCCAAGGAGTAAGTGTCTTTTAATTTCATGGCTGCAGTCACCATCTGCAGTGATTTTGGAGCCCAGAAAAATAAAGTCTGACACTGTTTCCACTGTTTCCCCATCTCTTTGCCATGAAGTAATGGGACCAGATGCCATGATCTTCATTTACTGAATGTTGAGCTTTAAGCCAACTTTTTCACTCTCCACTTTCACTTTCATCAAGAGGCTTTTTAGTTCCTCTTCACTTTCTGCCATAAAGGTGGTGTCATCTGCATATCTGAGGTTATTGATATTTCTCCCGGCAATCTTGATTCCAGCTTATGCTTCTTCCAGTCCAGCATTTCTCATGATGTACTCTGCATAGAAGTTAAATAAGCAGGGTGACAATATACAGCCTTGACATACTCCTTTTCCTATTTGGAACCATTCTGTTGTTCCATGTCCAGTTCTAACTGTTGCTTTCTGACCTGCATACAGATTTCTCAAGAGGCAGATCAGGTGGTCTGGTATTCCCATCTCTTGAAGAATTTTCTGAGGAGAAGCCAAGATGGCGGAGGAGTAGGACAGGGAGAACACTTTCTCCCCCACAAATTCATCAAAAGAACATTTAAACACCGAGCAAATTCCACAAAACAACTTCTGAATGCCGGCAGAGGACATCAGGCACCCAGAAAAGCAACCCAAGTCTTCAAAAGGAGGTAGGAAAAAATATAAAAGACAAAAAAAGAGACAAAAGAGGGAGGGACGGAGTTCCATCCCGGGAAGGGAGTCTTAAAAAGAGAGAAGTTTCCAAACACCAGGAAACCTTCTCACTGCCAAATCTCTGCCGAGCTTTGGAAGCACAGAGGGCAACATAACAGGGAGAAAAAATAAATAAACAATTAAAACTCTAAGATTGAGAGACCTATGGTAACTCCCCCAGCGGAGAAGCAGCGCAGATGCCTGCACATGCCATTAGCAAGTGGGGGCTGTGCAGGGAGGTGCGGCGTGGGCTGCATCGCTTAGTGTAAGGACCTGGCCTGAATACCCTGAGCGCTATCTGAGCAAAATAATTTGGGCTAGCAAACCAGACTGTGGGATATCTACCACGCGAAAAGCCAGCCCTAACCTAAGACACTGCCAGGCCCACGCACAGAACAAAGTACTGAACAGAGATAGCTGGCTGCAGACCTTCCCCCTCCTGTAACAGGCAGCCAGAGCTGGAAGGGGGCAATCACAGCCCCAGAGAGACATTATCTATAAAACTGTAAGCAGGCTTCTTTGCTAACTAAAACTTCTTGGGGGTCTGGACGGTCAACATCTGCCTGAGAAGGTGCGCGGTTGTACACCTAGATAACCGAGCGGCGGGGAGGCGATAAGTCACAGCAATCGCGCTCGCTAAACACCTCATCACCTGTGCTACTCGGACCTGGGAAGGGCACAAAACGCAGGCCCAACCAAGTCTGCACCTCTGAGGACTACCCGAGTGCCTGAACCTGAGCGGCTTGGACCTGGGAGGTACAGGCAGCCCACGGCCGGCCACGGATGGTTCCAGGAGGAACAACCTAGAGCCTGAGCAGTGTGGGCAGGGAGGCTACACGCACCGTGAGCGGGGGCAGACCCAGTGTGGCTGAGGCATTGCGAGCACACGCCAGTGTTATTTGTTTGCAGCATCCCTCCCTCCCTCCCCACAGTGTGACTGAACAAGTGAGCCTAAAAAAAAAAAAAAAAGAAAAGTGTCCTCCACCGCCCCCTTTGTGTCAGGGCAGAAACCAGACACTGAAGAGACCAGCAAACAGAAGAAGATATAACAGAGGGAACTGCCTTGGAAGCTACAGGCAATAGATTAAAACCCTATGGTTACTACCGACTACATACAAAGGGGCCTATAGATCTTGAGAAATATAAGTCAGACGAAGGAACTAGCCAAAAATGAACTGAACCCACAATACTCACAACAAAACCAGAGAAAGTCCTCGATATATTTTTACTATTTTTACGATCATTCTTTCTTTCTTTTTTTTTAACTTAAAAAAAATTAAATCTCTATTATTCCTTTAATTTTCACTTTTATAACCTATTACTTTGCAAAAAAAAAAAAAAGACCCTATTTTTTTTCTTCAGCAAACTTCATATATATTTTTTTATAATTTTCTGACCTTGTGTGTTTTTCTTTTCTTCTTCTTCTTCTTTTCTTTAACATTGTATTTTTGAAATTCCAAACTCTACTCTAGATTTTTAATTTTAGCTTTTTGATATTTGTTATCAATCTTGTACCTATAGTTTTTTTTACTAATTTCTGTGACTTTTTTTTTCTCTGTTTCTTTCTCTTCTTCTTTTATATAATGTTGTATATCTGAAATTCCAAACTCTACTCTAGAATTTTAATTTATGCTTTTTGGTATTTGATATCAATTTTGTACCTGTATTTTCTTTATAATTTTTGCAACATTGTCTGTTTTTGTTTTGTTTTGTCTTGTTTTTCCTCTCTTTCTTTTTCTTCTTCTTTTTTTTTTTAACATTGTATTTTTGAAATTCCAAACTCTACTCTAGATTTTTAACTTTTGCTTTTTGGTATTTGTTATCAATTTTGTACCTTTAAGAACCCAATCTTCAGTACCCATTTTTCACTAGGGAGCGAGGTTACTGGCTTGACTGCTCTCTCTCCCTTTGGACTCTCCTTTTTCTCCACCAGGTCGCCTGTGTGTCCTCCCTAACCCCTCTCTACTGTACCCAACTCTGTGAATGTCTGTGTGTTCCAGACGGTAGAGAACACTTAGGGAACTGATTACTGGCTGGATCTGTCTCCCTCCTTTTCATTTCCCCCTTTTATCCTCCTGGCCACCTCTGTCTCCTTCCTCCCTCTTCTCTTCTCTGTATAACTCCATGAACATCTCTGAGCGGTCCAATTGTGGAGTGCACATAAGGAAGTGATTTCTGGCTAGCCCACTGTCTCCTCTATTGATTCCACCTCATCTCATTCGGGTCACCTCTAACTACTTCCTCCCTCTTCTCTTCTCCCTATAACGCTGTGAACCTCTCTGGGTGACCCTCATGGTAGAGAAACTTTTCATCTTTAACGTAGATTTTATCAGTGGTGCTGTATAGAAGGAAAACTTTTGAAACTACTGTAAACATAAGATCAATAACTGGAAGTAGGGGGCTTAAGTCCAAACCCTGACTCCAGGGAACTCCTGACTCCAAGGAACATTAATTGACAGGAGCTCATCAAACGCCTCCATACCGACACTGTAACCAAGCACCACACAAGGGCCAACAAGTTCCAGGGCAAAACATACCAAGCAAATTCTCCAACAACAAAGGAACACAGCCCTGAGCTTCAAGATACAGGCTGCCAAAGTCACCCCAAAACCATAGACATCTCATAACTCATTACTGGACACTTCATTGCACTCCAGAGAGAAGAAATACAGGTCCACGCACCAGAACACGGACACAAGCTTCCCTAACCAGGATACCTTGACAAGCCACCTGTACAAACCCACACACAGCGAGGAAACTTCACAATAAAAAGAACTCCACAAACTGCCAGAATACAGAAAGGACACCCCAAAACCAGCAATTTAAACAAGATGAAGAGACAGAGGAATACCCAGCAGATAAAGGAACAGGATAAATGCCCACCAAACCAAACAAAAGAGGAAGAGATAGGGAATCTACCTGATAAATAATTCCAAATAATGATAGTGAAATTGATCCAAAATCTTGAAATCAAAATGGAATCACAGATAAATAGCCTGGAGACAAGGATTGAGAAGATGCAAGAAAGGTTTAACAAGGACCTAGAAGAAATAAAAAAGAGTCAATATATAATGAATAATGCAATAAATGAAATAAAGAACACTCTGGAGGCAACAGATAGTAGAATAACAGAGGCAGAAGATAGGATTAGTGAATTAGAAGATAGGATTAGTGAATTAGAAGATAGAATGGTAGAAATAAATGAATCAGAGAGGATAAAAGAAAAATGAATTAAAAGAAATGAGGACAAACTAAGAGACCTCCAGGACAATATTAAATGCTACAACATTCAACACATAGGGGTCCCAGAAGAAGAAGACAAAAAGAAAGACCATGAGAAAATACTTGAGGAGATAATAGTTCAAAACTTCCCTAAGATAGGGAAGGAAATAATCACCCAAGTCCAAGAAACCCAGAGAGTCCCAAACAGGATAAACCCAAGGCGAAACACCCCAAGACACATATTAATCAAATTAACAAAGATCAAACACAAAGAACAAATATTAAAAGCAGCAAGGGAAAAACAACAAATAACACACAAGGGAATTCCCATAAGGATAACAGCTGATCTTTCAATAGAAACTCTTCAAGCCAGGAGGGAATGGCAAGACATACTTAAAATGATGAAAGAAAATAACCTACAGCCTAGATTATTGTACCCAGCAAGGATCTCAATCAAGTATGAAGGTGAAATCAAAAGCTTTTCAGACAAGCAAAAGCTGAGAGAATTCTGCACCACCAAACCAGCTCTCCAACAAATACTAAAGGATATTCTCTAGACAGGAAACACAAAAACGGTATATAAATTCAAACCCAAAACAATGAAGTAAATGGCAATGGGACCATACTTATCAGTAATTACCTTAAACGTAAATGGGTTGAATGCCCCAACCAAAAGACAAAGACTGGCTGAATGGATACAAAAACAAGACCCCTACATATGTTGTCTACAAGAGATCCACCTCAAAACAGGGGACACATACAGACTGAAAGTGAAGGGCTGGAAAAAGATTATCCATGCAAATAGAGACCAAAAGAAAGCAGGAGTAGCAATACTCATATCAGATAAAATAGACTTTAAAACAAAGGCTGTGAAAAGAGACAAAGATGGTCACTACATAATGATCAAAGGATCAATCCAAGAAGAAGATATAACAATTATAAGTATATATGCACCCAACACAGGAGCACCACAGTATGTAAGACAAATTTTAACAAGTATGAAAGGAGAAATTAACAATAACACAATAATATTGGGAGACTTTAATACCCATTCACACCTATGGATAGATCAACTAAACAGAAAATTAACAAGGAAACACAAACTTTAAATTATACAATAGACCAGTTAGACCTAATTGATATCTATAAGACATTTCATTCCAAAACAATGAATTTCACCTTTTTTTCAGGCGCACATGAAACCTTCTCCAGGATAGATCACATCCTGAGCCATCAATCTAGCCTTGGTAAATTCAAAAAAATAGAAATCATTCTAAGCATCTTTTCTGACCACAATGCAGTAAGATTAGATCTCAATTACAGGAGAAAAACGATTAAAAATTCCAACATATGCAGGCTGAACAACACGCGGCTGAATAACCAACAAATCACAGAAGAAATCAAAACAGAAATTAAAATTTGCATAGAAACTAATGAAAATGAAAATACAACACAAAACCTGTGGGACACTGTAAAAGCAGTCCTAAGGGGAAAGTTCATAGCAATACAGGCATACCTCAAGAAACAAGAAACAAGTCAAATAAATAACCTAACTCTACACCTAAAGCAACTAGAAAAGGAAGAAATGAAGAACCCCAGGGTTAGCAGAAGGAAAGAAATCTTAAAAATTAGGGAAGAAATAAATGCAAAAGAAACAAAAGAGACCATAGCAAAAATCAACAAAGCCAAAAGCTGGTTCTTTGAAGAGATAAATAAAACTGACAAACCGTTAGCCAGACTCATCAAGAAACAAAGGGATAAAAATCAAATCAATAAAATTAGAAATGAAAATGGAGAGATCACAACAGACAACACACAAATACAAAGGATCATAAGAGACTACTATCAACAATTATATGCCAATAAAATGGACAACGTGGAAGAAATGGACAAATTCTTAGAAAAGTACAACTTTCCAAAACTGGACCAGGAAGAAATAGAAAATCTTAACAGACCCATCACAAGCATGGAAATTGAAACTGTAATCAAAAATCTTCCAGCAAACAAAAGCCCCGGTCCAGACAGCTTCACAGCTGAATTCTACCAAAAATTTAGAGAAGAGCTAACACCTATCCTGCTCAAACTCTTCCAGAAAATTGCAGAGGAAGGTAAACTTCCAAATTCATTCTATGAGGCCACCATCACCCTAATACCAAAACCTGACAAAGATGCCACAAAAAAAGAAAACTACAGGCCAATATCACTGATGAACATAGATGCAAAAATCCTTAACAAAATTCTAGCAATCAGAATCCAACAACACATTAAAAAGATTATACACCATGACCAAGTGGGCTTTATCCCAGGGATGCAAGGATTCTTCAATATCCGCAAATCAATCAATGTAATACACCACATTAACAAATTGAAAAATAAAAACCATATAATTGTCTCAATAGATGCAGAGAAAGCCTTTGACAAAATTCAACATCCATTTATGATAAAAACCAGCCAGAAAGCAGGAATAGAAGGAACATGCCTCAACATAATAAAAGCTATATATGACAAACCCACAGCAAACATTATCCTCAATGGTGAAAAATTGAAAGCATTTCCTCTAAAGTCAGGAACAAGACAAGGGTGGCCACTTTCACCAACACTATTCAACATAGTTTTGGAAGTTTTGGCCACAGCAATCAGAGCAGAAAAGGAAATAAAAGGAATCCAAATTGGAAAAGAAGAAGTAAAACTCTCACTATTTGCAGATGACATGATCCTCTACATAGAAAACCCTAAAGACTCTACCAGAAAATTACTAGAACTAATCAATGACTATAGTAAAGTTGCAGGATATAAAATCAACACACAGAAATCCCTTGCATTCCTATACACTAATAATGAGAAAACAGAAAGAGAAACTAAGGAAACAATTCCATTCACCATTGCAACGGAAAGAATAAAATACTTAGGAATATATCTACCTAAAGAAACTAAAGACCTATAGATAGAAAACTATAAAACACTGGTGAAAGAAATCAAAGAGTGCACTAATAGATGGAGAAATATACCATGTTCATGGATTGGAAGAATCAATATAGTGAAAAAGAGTACACTACCCAAAGCAATTTATAGATTCAATGCAATCCCTATCAAGCTACCAATGGTATTCTTCACAGAGCTAGAACAAATAATTTCACAATTTGTATGGAAACACAAAAAACCTCAAATAGCCTAAGCTATCTTGAGAGAGAAGAATGGAACTGGAGGAATCAACCTACCTGACTTCAGGCTCTACTACAAAGCCACAGTCATCAAGACAGTATGGTACTGGCACAAAGACAGAAATATAGATCAATGGAACAAAATAGAAAGCCCAGAGATAAATCCATGCACCTATGGACACCTTATCTTTGACAAAGGAGGCAAGAATATACAATGGATTAAACACAATCTCTTTAACAAGTGGTGCTGGGAAATCTGGTCAACCACTTGTAAAAGAATGAAACTAGAACACTTTCTAACATCATACACAAAAATAAATTCAAAGTGGATTAAAGATCTAAACATAAGACCAGAAACTATAAAACTCCTAGAGGAGAACATAGGCAAAACACTCTCTGACATACATCACAGCAGGATCCTCTATGACCCACCTCCCAGAATATTGGAAATAAAAGCAAAATTTAAAAAATGGGACCTAATTAAACTTAAAAGCTTCTGCACATCAAAGGAAACTATTAGCAAGGTGAAAAGGCAGCCTTCAGAATGGGAGAAAATAATAGCAAATGAGGCAACTGACAAGCAACTGATCTCAAAAATATACAAGCAACTCCTACAGCTCAACTCCAGAAAAATAAATGACCCAATCAAAAAATGGGCCAAAGAACTAAACAGACATTTCTCCAAAGAAGACATACAGATGGCTAACAAACACATGAAAAGATGCTCAACATCACTCATTATCAGAGAAATGCAAATCAAAACCACTATGAGGTACCATTTCACACCAGTCAGAATGGCTGCAATCCAAAAGTCTACAAGCAATAAATGCTGGAGAGGGTGTGGAGAAAAGGGAACCCTCTTACACTGTTGGTGGGAATGCAAACTAGTACAGCCCCTATGGAGAACAGTGTGGAGATTCCTTAAAAAACTGGAAATAGAACTGCCTTATGATCCAGTGCCAGGGTCCAGCCCCGGTGGATCCAGGGAATTCAAAGCGGGGACGGGGTGAGCGAGGATCAGGAAACAACTGCTTAATTAAACGTTAATTAATGATATAAAGAGTAATAGAATAAGGATAGCTTAGTAGGAAAATTCGGTGAAGAAAAGAGGCTGAAATAAGGATAGCTCAGTGAGGAAATTCAGTGGATAAAAGAGGCTGAATAATTCAGCCAGAAGGTGAGAGAAAGAACGACATGGGGAGACCAAGTTTCAGTCAACAAGGCCCGCACTTTTTTTTCCAAAGTAGTTTTTATACCTTAAGTTATGCATAGAGGATAATGGGGGAAGGGGTAGAGTCATGTAGTAAGCCAGGCTTTCTTCCTGCAAACTTATCATATGCAAAAGTTTAGGTGATTTGCATCATCTTCTGGCCTGGAGGCCTGTTAACATTTTAAGACCCTTTCTTCAGAAAACTTATTTTTCTCTAAAGGAGATAAGTCAAGCGCCACCCTCCAAAAGCATTAGATAAAGTTGCATTCCTACAGAGCAAAGGTGTGGTGGGCTATAACAAGAAAAAAATTAACTCAAGGGTCCCAGGTTATAAACATTAAAGCTACTATTTACACCAATTATATTAATCAATACACTGCCAGGGACACAGCAGGTAAGGGATATGGAGACTTAGCAGCAAACATTGGTCCAACAAGTGAAAAACCCTTCACCAATACAATTTCTAATCAATCTTTTAACTGCTCAAAGGAATCTATATTTAGACAGTTTAGAACATCTCATGCCTCTGACAGTTGGGAGGCTCTGAGCAATCACATGTGGCCGGAAAAACCTATTCAGGCAGGCTAGAGGATTTCCAAAGGAGTTTGTAGGTTGAAACACTGTCACACCCAGGAATTATTAACTGGAGCTGTAAGCTAACTCTTTTTCAGAGAGAGGTAGTGGGGGACAGCCCCCTGTAGAGTCTGAGGTGTAGGTGAAAGCACAAAGTGGAAAGTAGGCAGACTCTGGTTTTGGGGGTAGATGCTCGAGAATTTCCAGGGGTTCTCCTGAGGCTCGATCCCGCCTTTGCGTATGCCGAGCCTCCTTCCTCATGACCTTTGCCACAGGCGGAGCTCGCTCCCCGCAATCCGGCAATCCCACTATTGGGCATACACACTGAGGAAACCAGAAGAGAAAGAGACACATGTACACCAAGGTTCATCGCAGCAATGTTTATAGTAGCCAGGACATGGAAGCAACCTAGATGTCCATCAGCAGATGAATGGATAAGAAAGCTATGGTACATATACACAATGGAGTATTACTCAGCCATTAAAAAGAATACATTTGAATCAGTTCTAACGAGGTGGATGAAACTGGAGCCTATTACAGAGTGAAGTAATCCAGAAAGAAAAACACCAATATAGTATACTAATGCATATATATGGAATTTAGAAAGATGGTAACAATAATCCTGTGTATGAGACAGCAAAAGAGACACTGATGTGTAGAAGGCTTATGGACTTTGTGGGTGAGGGAGAGGGTGGGAAGATTTGGGAGAGTGGCATTGAAACATGTATAATATCATGTATGAAACGAGTTGCCAGTCCAGGTTCCATGCACAATACTGGATGCTTGGGGCTGGTGCACTGGGACGACCCAGAGGGATGGTATGGGGAGGGAGGAGGGAGGAGGGTTCAGGATGGGGAACACACGTATACCTGTGGTGGATTCATTTTTATATTTGGCAAAACTAACACAATTTGTAAAGTTTAAAAATAAAATAAAATTAAAAAAAAAAAGAAAAAAAAATTTTCCACAGTTTACTGTGATCCACACAGTCAAAGATTTGGCATAGTCAATAGAGCAGAAACAGATGTTTTTCTGGAACTCTCTTGCTTTTTTGATGATCCAGCAGATGTTGGCAATTTAACCTCTGGTTCCTTTGCCTTTTCTAAAACCAGCTTGAACATCAGGAAGTTCACGGTTGACATATTGCTGAATCCTGGCTTGGAGAATTTTGAGCATTACTTTACTAGCGTGTGAGATGAGTGCTATTTTGCAGTAGTTTGAGCATTCTTTGGCATTGCCTTTCTTTGGGATTGGAATGAAAACTGACCTTTTCCAGTTCTGTGGCCACTGCTGAGTTTTCCAAAGTTGCTGGCATATTGACTGCAGCACTTTCACAGCATCATCTTTCAGGATTTGAAACAGCTCAACTGGAATTCCATCAGCTCCACTAGCTTTGTTAATAGTGATGCTTTCTAAGGCCCACTGACTTCACATTCCAGGATGTCTGGCTCTAGGTCAGTGATCACACCATAGTGATTACCTGAGTCATGAAGATCTTTTTGTACATTTCTTCTGTGTATTCTTGCCATCTTTTCTTAATATCTTCTGCTTCTTTTAGGTCCATACCATTTCTGTCCTTTATTGAGCCCATCTTTGCAAGAAATATTCCCTTGGTATCTCTAATTTTCTTGAAGAGGTCTCTAGTCTTTCCCATTGTGTTGTTTTCCTCTATTTCTTTGCATTGATCGCTGAAGAAGGCTTTCTTATCTCTTCTTGCTATTCTTTGGAACTCTGCATTCAGATGCTTATATCTTTCCTTTTCTCCTTTGCTTTTCACTTCTCTTCTTTTCATAGCTATTTGTAAGGCCTCCCCAGACAGCCATTTTACTTTTTTGCATTTCTTTTCCATGGGGATGGTCTTGATCCCTGTCTCCTGTACAATGTCACAAACCTCATTCCAGAGTTCATCAGGCACTCTATCTATCAGATCTAGGCCCTTAAATCTATTTCTCACTTCCACTGTATAATCATAAGGGATTTGATTTAGGTCATACCTGAATGGTCTAGTGGTTTTCCCTACTTTCTTCAATTTAAGTCTGAATTTGGCAATAAGGAGTTCATGATCTGAGCCACAGTCAGCTCCTGGTCTTGTTTTTGCTTATTGTATAGAGCTTCTCCATCTTTGGCTGCAAAGAATATAATCAATCTGATTTCAGTGTTGACCATCTGGTGAGGTCCATGTATAGAGTCTTCTCTTGTGTTGTTGGAAGAGGGTGTTTGCTATGACCAGTGCATTTTCTTGGCAAAACTCTATTAGTCTTTGCCCTGCTTCATTCCATATTCCAAGGCCAAATTTGCCTGTTACTCCAGGTGTTTCTTGACTTCCTACTTTTGCATTCCAGTCCCCTATAATGAAAAGGACATCTGCATAGGTTGCAACAAAAAGACATATTAAGTAAGAAAGAGAGTGGGGTATTTGAATAGCAAATGATGATGGCTACCGTCCGGGCAAAGATAAGTTTGAAGAAAATAAACATGTGGAAGTCCAATGAAAATGATGATTTAAGGGGTTTAGAGAAAATACAAAAAGCAGATAATACTTTGATATGTACACAGGGAAATACATTAATGTGATTTGCCACTTTCTTCTTCATATTTATGTCAGGCCCAATGTCAGGAAGAAAGGAAGACAGAACTTTCAAAGACTGTTATAGTTCTCGCTGCGATCCTAACTGGCACACATTTCTGAGAATTGGTGCTACAAGATTGAAAGCCATCTCACCAATCAGAAAAAACTGTGTGTGTGTTTTACTTCCTTATACCACTTATTGAAAAAGGAACAAGGTTGCCAGTATACCATACAAGGAAGTAGACTGAAATGCTGTTCTCTTTCTCTGGGATACAAGATATAGCAATCATCCCTCTTGTATTTTGCCTCCTACATCTTAATAATAAAATGAAAATACACACTTATTCATAAGAGAGATACCTTGAAATAGATGAAAAGAACAGTATAAAGCTGCCCATCTTTCCACTACTCTATCTGTGGCAATAGTCACATAAAGATTATATACATGAAAATCAGTATATTCTTGAGTTGAATTCTCTTTGAATAACTATCATTAAAAGAGGTTGTTCAACCTTCTAAGAAGTGTATAAGAAATATGTTTTTAAAAAACTTACAATAACAGTTGCCCATGCATTACATGTGAAAAATTGAGAATTAACAGATACACAGTGTTTGAACACTCCCTGTGCTATAGAACTCCTCTTTACATATTTAATAGAAATTGCAGTTTGTATTAATGATAAATGTGACACTGAAAACACCCAAATCACAAAACAGTGTTTTGGTTAAAAAAATTCTGAGAATACTAATGGGAAATATTTTTACACCTGGGATTCTTTGGACAATAAATTCTGCCACAGAGAATAAGCCTTAATTTCTCATTGTCTAATGGATTGTAACATAAATTTCATAGGCTTTGGAAGACAAAGGATGGACAAATTTCACTCAGTATGTGAGATCACTTCTCATGTCTTTTAGTTTGGGCAAGTTTCATTGGCATTGAAACGAGCCCTTAAACTTGAGATATGTGCCAGAGTTCCCATTTTGCAATGTGTTCTGCAAAAATATGCAGAATGGAAACAGTGTGCCTTTCAACTGAATGCTCTTCATCTCAACAACTTCTTAATGAAACTATAACAGGTCACAGAAAGACAGAAAATACTGATGATTACAGGAAAAAATTATATGGAGCAGAAAAAATGAGAACTGAAAAAGATTATTAGAGAATCTAAGGAAAGAGAACATAATCTGAAGATCTTCAGCTTAAAAATTAGGAAGGGAAAGGTAGAGACATAGGAAAAGAACAAGACAAGGAGAGGTGTATAGATTAAGAACATGGGAATCTCAAGGGCTCAAGAAATCAATCATGTGAGAGCAGTCGGTGTGTAACAAGTTTTCAGAGATTTTACCCTTTTTTTCCTGAGGATCTTCTGAAAAATAAAAAAGGGGGATCAATAAAAACATAATGTAAATACAAATCAAATGCACAATTAATTCAAAATTTATGTTTAAAATTAATCCTATCACAAGTCAGATAAACACATTCTTACACACACATACAAGCATGCATACATTGCTTGTAGGTACACATAAACTCATGCATACAGATGCGCCATATCTAAGGTCTCAATTTTGTCCATAGCATGCATGCGTGCTAAGTCGCTTCAGTCGTGTTCAATACTATGCAACCCACTAGTATCCATTTATGTACCCACAAGTATAGATTTATAGGAATTATCTTTAACTTCTTCACATTCATGAATAAAATAATTGAGAAAGAAGCAAATCAATATGAGGACACAATATCAAGAAGGAAGGAGGATAAAGAATTATACACTTTTATAGTTTTGTCTGGCGCTCTAATTGATACACATTTTGTAACCAGGAAGTTCAAAGACCATCTTACCAAAGAGAGTAAACACTGTTTTACTAGAATACACCGTTTGCTGTCAAAACAACTAAACTTGAAAATGATTCCATATTAGGAGAAAGAGTAGCACTTCCTCTGGGATAAAGATGTATATATAACAAGCATTGATTTTTCGTTGAGGCTTCTACATTTTTCAGAATAAAATAAAAACCTACACTTACACAAGAAAGATGCTCATAAAGAGATAGAAAAACAGCAGAGTAAAGGCACTGCTCTGCCCAAAACTATTTTAGCAGTAGTCAGATAAAGCCCAGCATATGTATTAATTTGATATATTCCTTAGTTGAATCCTCTTGAAATTAAAAAATAAGTTGAAGAAATGGCATTAGAAACAGGATGCTATAGTCCTAATAATTATATTATTGTACGGGAAAAAAATGGCAACATTCTAGAATAATTGCTTCACATATCATGTAAGTGAAAAGTAGATCACAGGCCACACAGTGCACTTGGCTCCTGCTTCTTTTGACACACAGCTGATAAGAGGAGAGATCCATTAGAATCAATGTCCCAGACAAAGTATATTATCTATCTCCATTGCTACTTTATTTGATTATATTATGAGTTCTTGCCAATGAAATAGCAAAATTTATAGGATTGTTTCTTGCCTGGAACCGGTTTCCACTGTGACTTTCTCATGACCTCTTTCTGCATGAAAAGGAAAAATATTAAAATCATTTACTTCATAATTTTTGTTAAATTCATTCAATTTCCCAGTTTTCTTACTCTGATGAAATACACATAACAAAATTTATTATCTTAACCATTTTCCAGTGTAGAATTTGGTTGTGTTAAGTATATTCATATTGTGCAACCATCATGAACAACCATCTTGCAACGCTGAAACTCTGTACCCATTAAAAAATAGTACCTATGGTTCCCTCTTTTCAATCTCTGGGAACAATCATTCTACCTTCATTTTCTTTCCTTTTTAAAAAAAATTCTCCCTTTTCTTCATGCTCCAGTTCCTGGTAGAGCAACCATCTACTCCATTTCTGTGTTTGGATTTTTTTTTTTTTTTTGAGTTCACATATAAATCAGATCATGCAATATTTATCTTTATATGTCTGGCCTATTACACTTAGCAAAATGTCTCCCATGCTCATTCATCTTGTCAAAAAAGGTAATATTTTATTCTTTCTTAAGGCTGAATAATATATCATTGCATCCTATACATATTCTCCTTATATACTTGTCTATTGATGTACAATTATGTTTTCAATGTCTTTGTTGTTGTATAATGCAGCAATGAACACAAGAGTGAAGATATTGCTTTGAGATCCTGTTTCCTGCTAGTGGTTTTATGATTTCAGATCTTATGTTTAAGTAATTCACAAGGGAAATAATTCCAGAAGAAAAGTCGGAGCATCAGAAAATAAACATCAGAAGTGGTAAATATCTATGTGTATATGTGTAGTTAAATCTTAGTCACTCAGTCGTGTCCAACTCTATGACCCCATGGACTATAGCTTGCCAGGCTCCTCTGCTTACATGGACTTCTCTAGGCAAGACTACTGAAGTGGGTAGCCATTCCCTTCTCCAGGGGATCTTCCTGATCCAGGAATTGAACCAGGGTCTCATGCATTGTGTGCAGATTCTTCATTGTCTGAGCCATCAGAATAAATATCTAGGTATATAAAATAGGTAACTTTCCTCTTATTTTCTTCTAAAGACATAAATATCTGTTTTATAAAAAATCAAATATTGATGTGTATTTTCATAAATTACGGAAGGTAGGGGAGTTAAAAGGACCTATGTTGTTGCTGTTTCTATATTTTGAATAAATATAAAATGCAAGAACGATGTAAAGTGTTAGAACTGAAAAAGTCAAAGATAAAACAATATCCTATCCTGAAATTATTTGAATAATCCAAAGAAAACTGAAAAGGGCAGACAAAGTACAAAAATCAGAGGAGGTAAGTAAAAATATATTATACAAAATGGTAGACGTGCATCCAACCATATCAAGAATTACACCAATGCACTGCAGAACATACTCTAGAAGCAAATTGAATGCAGAATATAACTAGAAGAAAGGCAATACTTACACTACTTTGAGTGCTTTTTTAGCAACTTGTCAACTTCCGCAAAACAACAAAAATCTACAAAATAAAAGAAACAAATAATTGGGAAAAAATTTTAAAAGTCAAAATTTGGGTCTTTGCAGAGAGCAACACAACTGATAAAATATTCATCTATCAGATCAAGAATAATACAGATCAAGAGATATTACAAATCACCAACATTAGGAACAAAGGTAGAGCTGTCACCATAAATTCTGTATATATTAAAAGGATAATGAGAGAAGATTTTATCAACTTATAGGGTAAATTGGACAACCTTTATTAAATTTTTAAAAATTCCTTGAAAATACAACCTACTAGAGGTGATGCAAGAGAAACATAGAATATCATTATCCCTAAGTCTATTAAAGAAATAGAATTTATCAAAACCTTTCCTCAAAAAAAAGTCCAGAACAGTGATTTCACTGGTGAATTCTTCTGACTATTTAAAAAAGAAATAACAAGTCTTTTACAAACTCTTGCAAAAAATAGTAAATGAGGAAACATTTATCAATTTGTTTCATGAGATCAATATATATCAGAAAACAAAACCAGGCAAAGATATTACCGAAAAAGTAAGTTTCACACCAACAGCACTAATAAGCAAAAATAAAAGAAATCCTTTACAAAGAAACTGCAACTCCAAATCTAAAATATATGAGAAGACTGGGGTCAGCAGAATTTGTCCCCACTGCAAGACTGTTCAATACTCTTAAAGCAATCAGTGCAACTCTTCATATTAATAAAATAAAGGGAAAAAAACAGATAATAATTTCAAGGACTTTTTAAAAAGTGTTTGACAGAATATGCCATCTGTTCGTGGTTTTAAAAAAATTCAAATTCCATTGTAATAGTAATGGGGGGGGGGAATCTCCTCAACTTGATCAATGACATTCATGAAAAAATCCTAAAGCTTATATTGTACTTAATGTTGAAATATTGAATGTTTTCCTTCAAGATTGAAACACAGGAAAAGGAACCCATTCTCACCACTTTTCATCAATAATTTACTTGAGGTACTAGCCATTGCAGTAAGAAGGAAAAGAACATTTTAAAATTAGAAAGTTAAAAACTAACACTATCTCTATTTGCAGATAATGTGTAGAATATACATGTAAATTTTCTAAGGAATCTACAACATCTGCAACTAATAAGAGTATTTAGCAAGGTTACAGAATATTGTTTTTAACTTTATGGATTAGCAATAGACATGACAAATTAAATATAGAAAATGCATTTGTATTAACAAAAGTGTGAAATACTTGCTACTATACATAACAAAAGACATGCAGGATATCTTCAGTGAAAACTGAAGATTATTGTTAGGAAAAATTAAAGAAAGCATGAAAGGAGAAAAATTCCTTTTTTTTCTTTTTTTACAATTTATAAGACTCATAATTGTTAATTGTCTGCTGCTGCTGCTGTCGCATCAGTCGTGTCCAATTCTGTGCGACCCCATAGACGGCAACCCACCAGGCTCCTCCTTCCCTGAGATTCTCCAGGCAAGAACACTGGAGTGGGTTGCCATTTCCTTCTCCAATGCATGAAAGGGAAAAGTGAAAGTGAAGTCGCTCAGTCATGTCCAACTCCACAACCCCATGAACTGCAGCCAACCAGGCTCCTCTGTCCATGGAATTTCCCAGGCAAGAGTACTGGAGTGGGTCACCAGTGCCTTCTCCAGTTAATTGTCTTTCTCCCTAAAATCATCGATAGCACCAACCTCATCCCCATGAACAATTTTGCTGCCTTTTCCTTTGTGGAAATTCACAAACTGATACTGAAGGGCATAGATCAGTCAAAACAATATTAAAATGAAGAAAAAAGTGAGAGTTTATATATATAGTTTTAATTCAATAAAGGTACATTAACTCAGAAGTATGTCAGCATTAGGAGAGATATATAGACTAATGAACCTGAGAAATACAGAAATCCACCCTTATTTGTATGCTTTAATAGCAATAAAAGTGCCAAACTCATTAAATGGGAGAAAGAATAATTTTTCAATGAATGGCATTGGAAAAACTGAGTATCCACTTGGAAAAAAATAAGCAGCAACTCTAACTTCATAATATTAAAAAAATCAAATATTAATAGAGTTGCATATAAAACAAGTTATAGATGTTCTAGATAAGCACACACGGGAAATTTTCAAGACTTTAGGCAAATATTTCTTGGAACATATAAAACATGCATCAAAAATAATTTATACGTTGGATCTTAAAATTTTTAAATTTTGTTCTTCAAAAGATATACTCAAGAAAAGAAAGGAAAATATTTACAAAATAGCTCGCAATTTTTTGTGATACAGCAATGCCAGTTCTACAGGTAAACTATTCTCTTATGGGATGACAGAGCATAGTACTCTCAAATTGGCAGCAAAACTCTAATTGGTTCAATTCTTCTGTTTCCTTAAAAACTAAAGCTTTGATTTGAGCATCTGTATGAAGGAAAGTGGAGAGCATTATGTTTTTAAATCTTACAGGTCTCTTTGCACATGCATTCTATTATCATGGTTTTCATATCCTGTTTTGTTGTTGCTGTTGTTTAGTGGCTAAGTCATGTCAGACTCTCACAACCCCATAGACTGTAGCCTGCCGTGTTGTCTGTCCTTGAGATTTCCCAGGCAAGAATTCTGGAGTGGGTTGCCATTTCCCTCTCCAGGGGATCTGCCTGACCCAGAGATCAAATCCATGCCTCTTGCAAGTCTCCTGCATTGCAGGTGGATCCTTTACTGCTGAGCCACCAGGGAAGCACATCCTGTTTTAGACATTAATATTAAATAAGTAAAAGAGTACAAAGAAGTCTTATGAGGGATTTCAGTTTATAAAGGATTGATTTTAAGTAGAGAAGTACAAGGCAGAAACAGGACTCAGAATGTTCTCACCTACAGAAAAAAATGTCCCTTGGACAGATGATGGTGGAAGGAGAATTCAGAAATGAAGGAAGCACACAGAGACCATGGAAGGGATCCATGACCAATAGGGAAAGAGCCAGACTAGTTGTGAGAGCCAGAGAGAGCAGGGTGAAAGCACAGTATCCAATACTGGAGAGCGTTTGGCTCTTCTAGAGGAGTTCTTAAGGTTTTCTAACTAGGAAAAGAAAAAAATAAAGATGAACAAATCATGAGAATCAGAGCCACTAAATCTAGACCCTTTTATCTAAATTTACCATGTCTCTATGGAGCTTTCTCAGGCCCTTCATGCACACACACACACACACACACTACATTTCTAAATTCTCAGGAAACAAAATACTGTTAACTCACCTGGCTTAGTTAACAGCAAAGCAGTGTCAGTTTCCTCTCTTCTCTTGAGCCCCCTCTGAAATACTGAAGCTTCAGTCAGACCATCCAGCTGTCTTCCTCCCTGTTCTGTAACCAACAGGGATATGAAGGTGGCACAAGAGCAGGAAGCACCAGAGAAAGAAACTCTGGACTGTACTTTACTCTTCTTCTTCATATGATGGTAATAAATACAGTCTCACATGAACCTAAAGCTGATATACATGCTTATGTGAAGACACACACACATTTAACAACCCTGTGAAGAACGGCTGTCCTTCTTCCTGCTTTTATTATATTATTTTCAAGAGAATAGCATAGAGGTAGATATTTAAGTAAAATATTATCATACCAACCTTCTAGAATTCTGTTATTCCCTTTTTCAGAGTAAGGAAGTGTGTATGTATGTGTGTATGTATATATATATATATATATATATATATATATATATATATATTACAATCTAAACTTATTAATCTTACAGTTTGTGGAAAATCTACCTGGGACATTGAGGGTGGCTGATTCTTAATTTTACAGTCCCATAATTGTTTATAACCTGTCTGTGCAAAAAGTTCTGATAGATATTTACAATTGTCAAGTGTTTGCTTTCTCCAGGATACCCCCATGCCTTAAACAATATTAATCCATAAAACTAAATTAGAGATTCTAATATTTGCTACAGGCAAGAACTCAGAAACAACCCAGCTTTCATTTGTTGGTCATTTGCACTAACTTTAATTTTTTAGGATATAAATTAAATTCTAGGGGTTATTACCTGAGTATATTAGATACATCTTGATTCCTCCAATTATGATCCCTGCTTGAGAACACCATTGACCCTCATGGCTGTCAGTCCCCATGCTAACATCAGCATCATGCATTTCTTTGGCCTTGGAATTATTCATTCCATGTCTGAGAATGATCCCTGCTCTCAGGTGGACAATTTGGATGACTGAACACAAGAAGTCCCCACACCTACCCCCTCCTCCTGTCAGACAGAGTAGTGAAAATATGTATCCTGAACATGTTGTAGATGAGAAATGCAGAACTCTGCTATTTGGAGGATGTACTTTGAAAATAACAGAAAAGATTAAAAACAAATTTTAATGGTCTTATATGCACCAAGGACATCAGACAAGCAAGCTCCTTTGGATCCTTCTTTCTTTCTTGCTTTGTAGAATTTCAAGAACTTGAAGAAAATTGTGGCCATAGTTTTGTGAATGTATAGGTATCATGATATCAAGGTGATGGTTTTCATAGCTCTCTTAATCTACGAGCTTATTACTTGATATTCATTGCCTTACTACTGGTGAAATTGTTGTTCCCTATCAGTATAAAAATATCAAATAGGAAAAGATTAAGCCCCAAATAACACCCAAGTCCTACCATAAAAATCCTATTGAAAGTATCAGGAACTTCTGCCAAGTAAGTGTACTTAACTGTCTTTGTTTTTTTTTTAATGTATTTATTTCAACTGGAGGCTAATTACTTAACAATATTGTAGTGGCTTTGCCATACATTGACATGGATTCACCACGGGTGTACATGTGTTCCCCATCCTAAACCCCCCTCCCACCTCCCTCCCTATCCCCTCCCTCTGGGTCATCCCAGTGCACCAGCCCAAAGCACCCTGTCTCATGCATGGAACCTGGACTGGTGATTTGTTTCACATATGATAATTAACTTTCTAAGCTACTCAGTGACAGACCTTTGGCCTTTTGCTGACTGGAGGAGTGGGGGATGGTTTCTCTACAGTTAACTCACTATGGAGGCCAGAAAAAAAGTTAATACTGATAAATGCATTCTGGGGAAACTTCAGAAATCCTTCATTTTAAATACTAATCTTATTGGTAAAATGACTGGCTCAGCTTCCCTAGATTCAGACTAGCTTATGTCTCGCTCAGGTATGTCAATCCTCTGTGCAACTTCCCTTCCATTTCAGTTTTTGGCACTTCTAAGTGTTTTATACACACACACACACACACACACACACACACACACATATATATATATATTTACTTTTGGATTGTGTTGTAATTTTGTGTGTCTGTGATTTTGTGCTATGTTACCTTAAGTGTGAACTCCATGGCCCAACCTGTTGGTGTCAGAATGGGAATTGAACCTGGCACACTTCTTACAGGGGCAGATGAGGAAATGCCATGATGTATATTCCTCCAAGTGCATAGTTTTCTTCAAAATGTATTTTCAACAATAGAATTAAGTCAGATATCAAATAAAAGGGTAATCAATTACTTGTCCCACCTAATGCTCAGATTCCTTGCTATCCAGCTTTTTACATTTTTATCAGTTTATACCTGCTCGTGTAGTATGGAAAAGGGTGAAAAGTGAGTTAAGTGCTTTTAGAACAAATGAAAAGTTGAATTAATGGATTTCATATGCCTTTATATTATTTTTATGACTCTATTACAATCTACATTTTGAAGTAATTCATATGGCATGATTCATGCATCTTCTTTTTCAAAAGCTTGCTGATTTTCCCATCTCCATTTCTCTCCATGAATTCTCTACTGAGTGTAATCAGGAGCCTGTCTGCCTGTCAATCTCTTTCTCTTCGCTCATTTCTTGGTATGTTGTTGATCTTTGAACATAGGATTTTAGAAAATATGAGAAGGGCATACACATGTTTTTATTGCCCAGATAAGAATGATTGCAGAAATAAATCAGCCAAAACTAATACTTAGCAAAGATAACTTTCTGGGCTATAAATTTGTTCACCTTTGAATTTCATCCATAAGGTTGGGGAGGGGTGGTATTGCTCTTACTGTTGGGAGACGAACTTAATATAAAAACTTTTTTTGTGTTTTGGTGTTGAAAACTTAGAGAATCTTCTAGGTTTCATAAAAAGGAACTGGAGTATTGGTACTTTTCAGAGGCAAAGGTCATGATAAAATTGGTGCATGAGAGCAATTAGAGGAAAGATTTGAAAAGGACCTAAAAAGAAAATGTACAGATCAGAGGGACTTTCAGAAAGGATAGAGAGAAAAATGCAAGGACCCCACAGAATGTTGGAAGATCATTTCTGCACAGAGATAAATAACATCATCTATGGAGGTCAGTATTAACTGGTTGGTAGTAACAGGAGCATGAATCTGGGCTAAGTCTGAGGTTGTGATTATGATATACAAACTTAATGAGACATGATAATGTTTGAGCTCCTCTCTTAAAAAAAAGACCAAATGGTGACAAATCTAGACCATAATTAACTGAGAAACAAAAATGCAACTGAGACGATTTCTATGATTTACTTGCACAAATACTCCCATGGTTTCTTGCACTTTCTCATCATCTCAAGCACTCAGAGATGTCCCTCTTCTCCAGAGTCTATGGTTCACTTTGTTTTCATAATGTTTTCCCCAGTTTAGTATGATCTTGGCCTCCAGAGGTATTAACTTTCCACTGGATCGATTACTTATGCAGATTATATTAGTCACTTTTTAAAAACAGCCTGAGAATATTTTAACCACCAATTTGGTAGGTAATTTTTCTCTCTTAAAGATCTTTTCCACCATGTGTACCCTTATTCAGTCTTCATAGTGGTCACTAAGCTTATGACACTCAAATCTTGTTTGATTCCCATGAAATAATACTCATTTTTTTGTATCTATGTGTCTCTGTAGGCCTTTCTCTTCATCCTAGCTCTTAACCTTTTCCTTATACCCCAATTATATTCCTCTTGAGCTCCCAACAGATATTTAATGACTTCTAGAACATCTCATTTTGGTCATTTTATTTGTTCTTTGAATTCAGCATATGCAAACATGAATTCATCATTTGCTCCTCAAATTTTGTCCTGTGCCATGTAATTTCATTCTCAAAGAATGTCAAAATATCTACTCATATTTAGGAAGTTCAATGTTTTCTGATCATTGTTCTTCAGAGAAAATATATTTTTGAAAGATACACTATTTTCTCTCTATTTCTACTTATTAGAATTTCCATAGAAATTTTACATTCTTGCCATAATTGCAGAGGATTATTGCTGGGAGTACAGGTATATTTGCTTGATATCTTAATTCTGTCTATCCAACCTCATATTTAAGCAGAATATAAGTGCAAATGATCAGATTTCTACAGGTTTAAGTTCTGCTATCTTTGAAAACATGGTTCAAAACCTGGCAAACATCTATTTGTTGAGAGCTTTTCCTCCTAGCAAAACTTTTTCTTCCAAGCACTTCAAAATTGTGGGAAATTTTATACTATTCTCCTCTTTTCCCCTGCTACCCCTGCCAACCTCCTGCGCTGCTCCAGCACTTAATAAATGTCCCATTGGAAAAAATATCCTTCAGAGTGGGAGCCTCTAATTTCTACTTCATTGCTGCAGATTCACCTGTCTGTCAAAGACTACACCATTGTCCCTCTGCTCAAACTAAGCCCTTTCCTGAATTAGCAAATGACCCCCGGGAAATAAACTGCCCATTGAATCAGCTTATTTGTTCAAGTCAGTATTTCTTCCTTAGCTTTTGGTTATTGAGACCAAACTCACTCTGCTTGCAACACAAAAGGCCAATAAGAGTATAGATGGGATGTTGAGGCAAATGCCATGCTTCGTTTCTGAGTCTGTCCGACTCTTTGCAACCCCATGGACTGTAGCTCATCAGGCTCCTCTGCCCATGGGGTTTCCCAAGAAAAAATACTGGAATTGATTGTTCTTTCCTTCTCTAGGGAATCTTCCCAACTCAGGGATCTAACCTGAGTCTCCTGTGTCTCCCACATTGGATTCTTTCCCACTGAGCAGATTCTTTACCACTGAGCTACCTGGGAAGCCTCCCAGGTGGTGGCAAGGAATAGGACTTTATTAGGAAAGCCAGCAGATCAAGAAGATGGCTTAGTCAGACTAATGTCTCAAAATAACCATCTTCTTGGGGTCTGGATACCAGATTCTTTTATAGAACAGAGTTGAGGGGAGATGAGGAAATGAAGTTAGTTTGGCAGATATCTCCTAGAATGGCAAGACTCAGGGAGAGGATGTTGTTCATTTCTTCCTTCCTGTAGCCACTCACATGTGGACAGGGTCCTAAACAAAGGCATTTTGGTTTAACATTCAAGCAGAGGGATAGGGTTCCCCAAGGCAGGCCATTATGTATAAACAATATCGTTTTAGTGAACAAAAACAATGGCAAGTCCCGGGGTCCAGCCCCGATTGGATCCAGGGATTCCCTCAGGATGACAGTGTTGGTGATTAGAATAGAGATAGCTTAATTAAGTATTAATTAGAGATGTAAAAAGTAGTTAAGTAGGGACAGCTCAGTGAGAAAATTCAGTGGAGAAAAGAGGCTGAATAACTTGGTTTACATGGAAAACCAATAAAACTCCAAGACACGGAATTTGTGTCACCTATGTAGGCCCCAGGCATCCTCCCGTTCTCCCAAAGGAGAGGAGACACTAAGGCCTCCCCAGTCAGATCTTAGAAGCCCAGGCAAATTAGTAGGCTTGACGAGCCTCCATGCTCCAGATGGGAATTCAGCCAGAAGGTGAGAGAAAGAACGACATGGGGAGACCAAGCTTCGGTGATCAAGGCCCGTAGCTTTATTTTCAACAGGGGCTTTTATACCCTAAGTTGCACAGAGAGGATAATAGGGGGTATGAAATCATGCAAAGTCAGCAGTCTTTGATTCTTATCGAAACCAGGGTTTCTTTTCTGCAAACTTATCTTATACAAATGGTTTAAGTGATTTACATCATCTTCTGGCCGGAAGGCCTGTTTTATGACTCTGACAAAGGTTTGTCAACCGTAAGACTTATTTTCTCTAGGAGTAATTATTTTAAAGTTTGGTGCCATCCTCCGAAGGTGTTAGATAAAGTTGCATTCCTATAGGGCAAAGGTGCAGTGGGTTTACAACAAAGGAAAGAATTTATTACCTTAAGGGTCTAAAGTTGTTAACACCAAGGCCACTACTTATTTTTTCTACATACCAACTATATTAATTAATACACTTCCAAGGATACAACACAGGGGATGTGGAAACGTGGCAGCAAGCATTGTCTCAACAATGAAATCTTCTACTAGTTCTAGTCTAACAATTTCTAACTCTCCGAGAGGCTCTATACTATTTGAATATCTTAAGCTCCCCGTGCCTCTCGAGGCTGGAAGACTGTAAACAATCGTATGCATAGCTGTAGGAGGCCGGGTAAACCTGTCAGGCAAGTTAGACAGCCATCTGAGGGGTTTGTGAACTAAAACACTCTTGTCACGCCCAGGAACTTTATTAACTGAAGCTGTAAGTTAACTCTTTTTCAGAGGGAGAGATGGTGGTGGGGGATAGCCCCCTGTAAAGTCAGAGGTGTAGGTGAAATCACAAAGCAGTAAAGTAGGCAGACTCTGGTTTTGGGGTAGATGCTCAGGCAGGCCCATTGGGGCACCCCTCGAGTTCTGGCTCACCTTGCCCACCAGAACTCTCCCATATAACCTTGTATGGGTGGGGACTCCCGTGCTGGCTCCCGGCATCAAGGTTAAAGTCAAAGAAGCAGATCAAACATGGAGACAAAATTGGCTCTTCTCAGTCATTTTGACTTGTCTAAATCTATGATTTAACTTACTCATTTCATTTATTCTCATTTATTTTTATTGAGTATTACCCACCACATTCTACTCAGAAACACAAGTCACCAGTTAACTATGTTTTTAAGTGGAATAAATTTTAATGTGAATTTCTGTGCTCAACTTGATTTGATTTCACATGAAGTAGAAGACAAACTCTACCTCTCATGATCATTCTTTCTATGTAAAATTTGAAATAAAAAGAATTAGAGAAATTTGTTTTTAAAGTTTAAAATTTTAATATATATAAAAGCAATATAAGTGCTAAATAAAGATAATAGATTTCTTTGTTAAAAAACAAACATGAAAAAACCTTCCCTGCTATAACTACTTTAAAATGAACAGAGTCAGGATTTTTGAATGTTAAGTATTTATAACAGAGAATTGAGATGTTAAATCCTCCAAGTACTCACTCATCTCTTTTAAGACTGCTTTTTTGGCTTCCTGGGTATTTGTATTCCCTTCTACTCTCTTGGAGATAGCTTTGCTCTCCTTTGCCTAACTTTCCTTCCAGCAATCCCTGTGTAGACCATTTTCAAATTCTAATGCTTTTTCCACCTCCCTGTACACTGATTCATATAAATTCCAGAGAGATTAAACCAATATTCAGATAGCTGATCAGTTTTGCCATATAAAATTTTGAAATATTAGCACTGAAAAATATAATATATCAAAGAATATTGGAAGAAAATATGAGAGGAAAACTAATATAAAAATATCTATCTATCTCTATCTATGTCTGTGTGTATATATATAGATAGATACACATAGACAGAAAAAGATAATAGTGATTAGATGCCAGTGGAGAAGAGTAAGAACAGATTGAAAGCCCTAAACTGCCTGATTATTGTTTGTATTAGGAGGTCTTGAAAAGTCTACATCTCAATGGCTCCCTGTAAACAACCAGCAGGGATATGGTAAAAGATGCATCCTCAGTTGAGAACAATATTCCCACTACCACCATGCCCTCCTGGGCTCATCATGCCTCACAACATCTGGGGCATGGAACCCATACATGTTCAAGCTAGAAAATCAAGTTGATAGCTTCCCTCTTTAGAAAGTGAGGTACTCTTTTGGTCTTCTCCAGGTAACTGAAAGTTCCTAGGCTCCACATCCAAAAAGTAAAGCCACTGCAAATAACTTGAATTTAGCTATTTCAAAAAATTTCTATTACGATTATTGTGGCTTAAAATTATTTGAAAGAAACCAATATATCCTTCACCAGGAGAATGGGTAAACAAACTGTCAAACATACTTATGAAGGAATGTGAAAGTCATAGTCACTCAGTCGTGTCTGACTCTTTGTGACCCATGGACTATATTCTGCCAGCCTCCTCTGTCCAGGGAATTCTCCAGTCAAGAATACTGGAGTGGGCAGTCATTTCTTCCTTCAGGGATCTTCCCAACCCAGGGATCAAACTCGGGTCTCTTGCAATGTAGGCAGATTCTTTACCATCTGAGCTATGAGGGACGTTACTTATCAATTAGAAAAAATGCACTATCAAGCCACAGAAAAGCATGGGGGTAACTCAAATGCATTTCTCTCAGTGAAAGAAGCCAGTCTGAAAAAAACTGCAACACTATATGATTTCTACCACATGACATGCAGAAAAAGGCAGAACTATAGAGATGGTAAAAGGATCAGTGGTGCTAGGGGTTTAGAAGAAGGGGAGTAGAAATGGACAGGTAGAGGGTGGAGCCCAATTGATGTTGGTTCATCAATTATAATGGATGTAACACGCTGATGCGAGCTGTTACTAGGTGGAACAGTGTTCAGGGAATGAGGGTTATAGGTAAGTTTTGTGTACTTTATGCACAATTTTTCTGTAAACTTAAGGTTGCTCTTAGAATAAAGTCTATTATAATGTTTGCAAAATGGACTGAAGACACTCAGAAAATAAACAAAATGTAGATAAGCACAGGAAAAAAATGTTCAACATAATAGCCATTAGATGGATTCAAATAATAACACACTGAGATACCATCCCATACTTATGATAATGGACATAATTAAATATTAACAATGAATGAAATGTGAAACAAGAAATCAAAACTAACAATATCAGGTGCTGGTAAGGATGTGGGACAATTGGAACTCTCAATTATTTCTAGTAGGAATGCAGAATGGTACATCCACTCTAAAATAGTTTGGCAGTTTCTTATAAAATTGTAACTGCTCTAATCATATGATCCAGTCATTTCACTTTTAGATATTTACCATAGAAAAGTGAAAACTGATATTCACAGACAAATGTTTACATAAATGTTTATAGCATCTTAATTGTGATGGCAGTCTGAAACATGGGTTTGAAAAGAATTTTCAGATACAGAGTACTGCACAAAGGAAGAAGTTTATTAAGAACAAAGAGCAGAGATAATGTGGGCACTGTGCATACAGCAGGTTACACTCTCAGTGGAAAGTTGACACTTTTTGTGGGTTTGCAGCCAATTTTTATAGCTTCAAAACAAAGAAAATCTATGCTGCAAAGTTGGCATTAGGGTAATATAGGGTGGGTATTTTTACCTAGTATGGGGTCAGGAAACCTGCTGGTAATGTTCAGGGGGGCTCTTGACAACGGTTATAATGGGGCTCAGTCAGCTTCCGAGATGACTTTGGTGCTGGGCTCTGCTTCTGTGACCTTGGGGCAGGACTCCACATTAATTTATAATCACCTCAGTTGGAAACAACATAAATGTTCTTTAGAGATTAAACAGCCAAATTGCTGTACATTAATTCATTGGAATACTAATCAGCAAATAATAGGAATCAAGTATTAATACCTCTAATATCATGGTTGAATATCAAAGCCTTATTCTAAGGGAAAGGAGCCAATCTCAAAACGTAAATTATAATATGATTCTGTCTATATGAACTTCTGGTAAAATACAGAAGCACTAATAGATCAGTTATTTCCAGGTTAGGTATTAATGAAAGGTTTGACTACACAAGTCTAGCATAAAATAGCTTTTTGGAATAATGGAACTATCTTTTATTCTGATTGTAGTAGTGGCTACATGAGTCTGTATAAGTGCTAAAACCCACAAGACTGTACTAAAAAGTCATTTATACCGTGTGTACATTAAGAACATGTCTTCCCAAGCTATATATAGTAGTAAGAAAAGGCAGGAAAGAGCCAATATCTCAGAGGGAATGGGAGGGTAAAAAGTGTAAGGATGGAATATAGATGTTCACACAGGGAAAACCAAAGAATAAACTTGAAAACTTCTGTTTCCATCTGAATGTCACTAAGTTAGACAACTGAGAACAACCCAATTGTTTTTTATTTGAAGGTTTTATTTTTCTGCATATCACTTTATAAATGTAGTACAAAACCCAAAGGTATAAAACCAATTGTTATTCTCTTCTTTATTTCTACCCCTGACATTTTAAATTTGTAATCTTAAAGACATTACAGTACTGTATGGACAATCACATGCACTAGATCCTTGGGTATGTTTATAATGATAATATGATTAAATTACATGAAGTTTTTTCTTCATTACACATATCACAAGCAACATACACTTTTTTACCCTGCACCATGCTTTGGGGGAGCTGTTTATGAAGAAAATAAAAGGATAAGGAAAACCATACAAATGGATAAGAAAAAATAATTTGCTTCTGGTCTAGAAGAATTCACATCATGATCAGATGTTTCAAGCCACACTGACCTGCAGCTTATATGATGCTCTTAGTACAGGGGATTCTGGGCTGCTCCAGGCACTGGACAGATGGTCAAACGCTCTGACTCACTGGACCAAAGCCTTAAAAAAGGCTTTAAGGGCCCACCAAAGGCGCCTTGAGACAAGGTGTGAATGTGAGATTTATCTCTCATATTATAAAATGAAATACGTCCCTCCTCATATTCTAGGAAAATACAGACTCTGGCCGGGTGCTCCTTTACCGTGAGTTTTGTTTCTGGAGAGGTGAGTGCCCAGTACTCCTGCTTATAGAACCTGAGGGCCCAGAAACCATCTTCAGGTTTGATGCAAATCCTGCCCTTCCCCATTACATGAGGCCTACAAATCCCTAGGTCCCAGGTGCAATGGCTCCCGACCTCTACTTCCTACCACCTCCCTGAGGTGATGTCCTGATGATCCAGCACACAGGGAAGAGAATAAAATCTCTGGGTCATCAGGCATCTCTTGAGACTTCTCTCCCTAGGTTACACATCTGTTCCCTTTTGACAAGATGAGGGAAGGATGGGCAGAGGCTAGATCCAGAGTGATATCCATTGTAAAGATGATAACCCTTTTAATCTCTGAAAAAGAGGGATCGGAAAGTAGAGATAGCATTTATATTAGCCTGAGATATTTTAGAGTTTGTGGGACTCTCATATATTTCCACAAGGACTCTTTCAGCTGCTCTCTTCCAACAAATCCTGAGACTGATCCTGAGAGCATAAGGAGTAGTCTCTCTTCTGCCATCAGAGAATGACTCACCAGCCTGGAAAAATTTCTTTCCTCCAGTCTGAAAAGTGGAGAAGGTGATGGCACCCCACTCCAGTACTCTTGCCTGGAAAATCCCACGGACGGAGGAGCCTGGTAGGCTGCAGTCCATGGGGTCGTGAAGAGTCGGACACGACTGAGTGACTTCACTTTTCACTTTCATGCATTGGAGAAGGAAATGGCAACCCACTCCAGTGTTCTTGCCTGGAGAATCCCAGCGACGGGGAAGCCTGGTGGGCTGCCTTCTACGGAGTGACACAGAGTCGGACACAACTGAAGCAACTTAGCAGCAGCAGCAGCAGTCCGAAAAGAAAATAAATGGTCATTATCAGACCTAGTGCCTGAATTTACTCATACAAGAGGTAAATTCTTCTTTCTAATGCTTCTTTTTCTAAGGATGCAAAAGTATTCTATAACTTTTGCTTAAACTAAAGTTTTCACTGCTTATCTTATTAAATATTCTCATATGAATTAATTATTCAGTGTATACTTTATGTAGTGCAGACTGTAGGCATTCCCAAAACACAGTTACCCTTTCCATAAACAAACAGCTAAATTACATGCTTGTCCTTCATCACCTTCACTGAATTTAGGTGAGACTATGTAACTGAGTTCTGGCCAATAAAATGTGCTCAGGGACCATATCATTTCTAGATTTGACAATAAAATAGTTCATGTGATTTTTTTTCCATTTTCATTTTTACTGTAACACTTTCCCACCCAGTCCCAGAACTGTAAGGCCCTAACAATGGAGGGAACTGGGGGAAAAAACTAGTCCTCAGAGTTACTGTTTTGAAAAGAGTTGCATTAGAGAACCACTGACCCAGATAAAGTAATTTATATGAGTGTGGTTAAACTGTGGAGATATAGGAATTGCTCTTTTAAAAAAAAATCAAAGTTAATTACACTGCTCGATGCAGAAAGTGCTATTGTAAAGTGAAAGCAAAATACTGTAACCAACACTTTAAAAGTGTGTGGTCTTGCTTTAATGCTTAGGTAACAGGAGTGACAAAAAAAGATGCAACTGACTGCATATAGAGACAGTCTGTATGTACTAAGTCACTTCAGTCATGTGTGACTCTTTGCAACCCTATGGACTATGCATCACTATGTAAGACAGAATCACATCCAAGAGAATCAAATGTTATGACAAAAATAAGAAATCTGAGAAATAAGCCTTGAACAGGGAAAATCCTTTTTCGTCTTTGAATCTGATCTTTACTTTGGAAGTCTACACTGAAAAACATTCGTTCTTATTTATATGCAGTTTTAAAGGAGGGAGGGGAAACATAGGAGTGGGGGTATGGGAGGTACAAACTATTGAGCATAAGATAGCTTACAAGGATGTATTGTACAACACAGGAAATACAGTCAATGTTTTGTAATTACTGAAAATGGAGTGCAACCTTTAAAAATTATGTGAAAAAGCTTATTCATTCTAAATGTAAATTCTACATGTTTAAACTTTTTTCAGAAAATGCATTTGAAAGTCATAATATAGTCTAATATGTTATTCAGATTATTTCAATTTTCTTTTAAATGAGTATTCTAAGAATTTAAGTCTGGGATTTGACCATCTTTACATAATGATACTGTAAAATGACAGTTTTACAGTTTTATTATATGTAATGATACTTTTTACACAAAAAGAAGTACAAAATGGTCTCACTTCTTTTTGTTTATATTATTGTTTTTCTTCTTGCTAGATATCCACCAATTCCCTACCTATTTTCTCAGCAAAATGCCTGAGAAATGCCTGAAAGAACTGATTTTATCTACATAGTTACTATTAGTACCATTTGAGCAGAAAGCTTGATCCAGCTCTCCTTCTTTTTTTTTTTTAAAACGATCATGTCATTTATGGGTACTTTAGTTCTTTCACTCAATCTCTTCCTCAAAAAGTGACCAGATCACCTTCCATTGTCTTATCTACCATGTACAATTATACTTCCTCTCCTAGAATTATACCACAAATTCACTGGCAATGGTCAACACCAATGACATTGCTAAATCAGCTATTTTTTAACCAATATTCAGTTTTCTACAACATGGATATTATTTGCCATTCCATTCATTTTTTAATATATATTGGTGTGTCTTTTTAAAACATTATTTCCTACATCTACTCCTGTCCATAGGATGCTCTTTCTCTGTCACTTCTTTTGTCCTCATATTTTCCACTACAGAATATTACTTTGAAAGTAAGCAAATTATTATGTATATGAAATATATGTATAAAATCATAATACGTAAGGCAATGATAAAAAATGTGTTAAATCTGAAAAGTGACATATAATCATCATTGAGGAAGTCAATATAACAAACTACATTCTCTTTCCTGTTATATATGAATATTTTAGATTCTAAATAGATTAATCAATAATAGCAAAAATCTGTTTGTGTGAATATGGTCTTATACACAAAAGTGAAGAGGAACTAAAAAGCCTCTTGATGAAAGTGAAAGAGGAGAGTGAAAAAGTTGGCTTAAAACTCAACATTCAGAAAACTAAGATCATGGCATCTGGTCCCATCACTTCAGGGGAAATAGATGGGGAAACAGTGGAAACAGTGTCAAACTTTATTTTGGGGAGCTCCAAAATCACTGCAGATTGTCTTGAAATTAAAAGATGCTTACTCCTTGGAAAGAAAGTTATGACCAACCTAGATAGCATATTCAAAAGCAGAGACATTACTTTGCCAACAAATATCCATCTAGTCAAGGCTATGGTTTTTCCAGTGGTCATGGATGTGAATGTTGGACTGTGAAGAAAGCTGAGTGCTGAAGAATTGATGCTTTTGAACTGTGGTGTTGGAGAAGACTCTTGAGAGTCCCTTGGACTGTAAGGAGATCCAACCAGTCCATTCTGAAGGAGATCAATCCTGGGTGTTCATTGGAAGGAATGATGCTAAAGCTGAAACTCCAGTACTTTGGCCACCTCATGTGAAGAGTTGACTCATTGGAAAATACTCTGATGCTGGGAGGGATTGGGGGCAGGAGGAGAAGGGGATGACAGAGGATGAGATGGTTGGATGTCATCACTGACTTGATGGACATGAGTTTGGGTAAACTCCAGGAATTGGTGATGGACAGAGAGGCCTGACATGCTACAATTCATGGGGTCGCAAAGAGTCAGACACGACTGAGCGACTGAACTGACTGACTGACTGATACACAAGGAAACACCAGAGAAACTTACCTGTACACATCAACCATTCTACTGAAAATATAACTGTAACAAAAGAAGGTGTTTGTTACATATTACAAAACAGTTCAGTGTTCAAAGTTAACATCAAAGTAGTCTAATGCCATATTCTTGCATAAAATGGCTTTACAGCATTATGTAAGTCTTATGTTACAATAATTTGAATATTACCCCACTGATGGCCTGAAATAATTTTTTCCAATCTCTATCTGTGAGTTGTCCTTGATTATTTTTCCAAACAGAGAAGCTTACTAACATAGCCATAGTTGTACTATAAATCAATTTTTTAAGGACTTACTATCAATCAGAATATTAGCCACCATAAGTTGGATCTGTACTCCATTGCTAAATATTTCCAATTACTGCACATTAAATTGTATTCACCAGGAATATTAAAAGCATCTTGGAATTCCACAGCAATGTGTTCATTGAAAGAAGCTTTTATTTCATCATTACACAGAATGGCCAGTATGAGAGTAAAGTAAGTGTTAATTGTTCAGTCATGTCCGATTCTTTGCAACTCCAGGGACTGTAGCCTGTCCGCCAGGTCTATCTTTCCATGAAATTCTCCAGGCAAGAATACTGGAGTGAGTAGCCATTCCCTTTCAGAGTAGCTTTCCAACCCAGTGTTTAAACTCATGTCTCCTGCATTGCAAGCAGATTCCTTACCACCTGAGCCACCAAGGAAGACCAATATGTGAGTACTGCTTTTCAGTCCTATGAGATAATTTTTCATGACTTTAGAATGCAAATATCACATACTAATTGGTAATTTTTATTATATTAATTATATTTTTGAAATAAGTAATATACTAATGACATGTAGAAAAGAATGTATGGAAGTCAGACTGACCAAACTTGAGGAAGTAAAAGATTCAAGTCTTAAGCCTTGTATCCTGAGCTCTGCTCTATCTTTGTGACCCAAATGCTTTTGTTAAAAGCACTAGCTAGACATACAGGCTCTCTCTCTCTCTCTAACACACACATGCCACAAAAGCACAAACAATATCAGCAATATAAAAAAAATAGAACTCACCTTTATGATTTTCATTTATTGTAGGTAATTTTCTACAGTGATCTATTGAATAAGTCACCATCTAAGGAAAGAAATTATTTCACATTTGTCACTTGTGGCTCAAAGAATACCTAAACTTGGTTCTGAGCTGTTTTGGCAGGATTTTGAAATGTTTTTGTGGCCCTTCTTCAAACACAGAGTGGGGAGAGATTATATGACCCAAGCCATTATCCCTGGGTCAGAGAGAAGTTTTAGTTATATGAATCAGGTTTCTGGCTTTTGAGTTCTGTAGGTGAAGTAGGGAATTAACCAGAAGCAGGAAAGAGACCCTGTACTCTGAACCTTAAATGATCATAAAACAGTATTTTAGTAACCGTTATTCATTTTCTTATTTGTATAAATGCACAAATAACTGCATATATACAGAAAATCAAATGATAACTACAGATTAGATTTCTTTTTAAATTTAAAATTTTTTTCTCTTCATGCAAATCTACCACAGAGTGTCTAGTGCTGATGGAGGAAGAAATGTTATGTTCACTTGATCATTTATATAAATCAGTAAAACTAAGCCAGAGTTACTGCTTAACAATCCTGCCCAAGTCCTATCTCACACTAATCAGATAGAAATTTCCTAGGGGTGGAAGGAAGGAAAAGAAGATAGAATTATGAATCAGTAATTTGAAAGATATTCTCAAGTGATTATACTGTGCCCTAGTGCTGCCATGCTCAGTCATGTCTGACTCTTTGTGATTCTATGGACTGTAGCCTGCCAGGCTCTTCTGTCCATGGGATTTTCCAGGCAAGAATACTAGAGTGGGTTGCCATTTATTCCTCTGCAGATTGTCTCAACCGAGGGATTAAATCCTGGTCTCCTTCACTGAAATCAGATTCTTTACCACTGAGCCATCAGGAAGCCGATTATACTGTACAACCCAAGATTAAGAAATGCAGTCCTAGGCTGACTTCTCCATGATTTCTCCACCTTATCTGTTAGCCCCTGTTAAGCCCTCAAATCAAGGTGAGGTGGAAAGGAGTATATTATTCAAGGATCCTCTTATCAAACCAGCCACTTCTTATAAAAAGAAATATTTGAACTTTGTCTTCTCAGTGGCAAAGAATGTTAAAACTATTGGCAAGTTCAGTTCAGTTCAGTTCAGCCGCTCAGTCGTGTCCAACTCTGTGCAACTGCATGGACTGCAGCACACCAGGCCTCTTTGTCCATCACCAACACCTGGAGTTTACCCAAACTCATGTCCATTGAGACGGTGATGCCATCCAACCATCTCATACTCTGTTGTCCCCTTCTCCTCCTGTCTTCAATCTTGCCCAGCATCAAGGTATTTTCAAATGAGTCAGCTCTTCTCATCAGGTGGCCAAATTATTGAAATTTCAGCTTCAACATCAGTCCTTCCAATGAATATTCAGGATCGATCTCCTTTAGGATGGACTGGTTGTAACTCCTTGCAGTCCAAGGGACCCTCAAGAGTCTTCTCCAACACCACATCAGAGGAAGATTTGTGTATACTATCATATCCAAGGTCTGGGGTAGTCCAACTCTCACATCCAGACATGACTACTAGAAAAACCATAGCCTTGACTAAATGGACCTTTGTTAACAAAGTAATGTCTATAGTTTTTTATATGCTGTCTAGGTTGGTCAAAACTTTCCTTCTAAGGAGTGTCTTTTAATTTCATGACTGAAGTCAACATCTGCAGTGATGTTGGAGTCCAAAAAAATAAAGTCTTCCACTGTTTCCACTGTTTTCCCATCTACTTGCAATGAACTGATGGGACCAGATGCCATGATCTTAATTTTCTGAATGTTGAGCTTTAAGCCAACTTTTTCACTCTCCTCTTTCACTTTCATCAAGAGGCTCTTTAGTTCCTCTTCACTTCCTGCCATAAGGGTAGTGACATCTGCATATCTGAGGTTATTAATATTTCTCCCGGCAATCTTGATTCCAGCTTGTACTGCATCCAGCCCAGCATTTCTCATGATGTACTCTGCATAGAAGTTAAATAAGCACAGTGACACTATACAAAGTTGAAGTACTCCTTTTCCTATTTGGAACCAGTCTGTTTTTCCATGTCCAGTTCTAACTGTTGCTTCCTGACCTGCATACAGGTTCCTCAAGAGGCAGGTCAGGTGGTCTGGTATCCCATTTCTTGAAGAATTTTCCACAGTTTATTGTGGAAAATTCCACACAGTCAAAGGCTTTGGCATAGTCAATGATGCCAGTGCCAGCTGGCAAAGTTGATCAGGTCCCGAGAATGTGCACGGTGCGGCTGAGAAAGAAAACTATAGCAAAAGAATTCTACAACAAAGATGGGGTCGAGAGGTTCAGACACGTCTCCACAAAGGGAAGCGGTCTGACACTGACTTTATTCAGCATCTTATATTTATACAGGAGAGCGTGAGAAAGACAAGACAGTTAACATTTTCTTGGTTGACCCATACATCTTACAAACAGTCACAAGAAATCTTGAGAGCATGGGAATGGCACCCTGTTATTATTTCTTACACCAGATAACATTTCCCTGTGCGTGAGAAGTTTGCACAGAACTCCAGGTGTCTGCAGTAAATAATCACCTAATCTCTGGGGTGGCGGGACAGAGAGCTATGTTTGCAAGCAAACCCTCAAGGACTGAGGCAGCTCCCAGAGCTATGTCCTTCAGACAAAGGACCCTGTTCTCACGGGCAGCTCCCCGCACAATGAAGCAGAAGTAGATGTTTTTCCAGAACTCTCTTGCTTTTTCCATGATCCAGCAGATGTTGGCAATTTGATCTCTGGTTCCTCTGCTTTTCCAAAACCACTTGAACATCTGGAAGTTCATGATTCACATATTGTTGAAGCCTGGCTTGGAGAATTTTAAACATTACTGTACTAGCATGTGAGATGAGTGCAATTGTGCAGTACTTTGAGCATTCTTTGGCATTGCCTTTCTTTGGGATTGGAATTAAAACTGACCTTTTCCCGTCCTTTGGCCACTGCTGAGTTTTCTAAATTTGCTGGCATATTGAGTATACCACTTTCACAGCATCATCTTTGACGATTTGAAATAGCTCAATTGGAATTCCATCACCTTGACTAGCTTTGTTCGTAGTGATGCTTTCTAAATCCCACTTGACTTCACATTCCAGGATGTCTGGCTCTAGGTGAGTGATCACACCATCGTGATTATCTGGGTCATAAAGATCTTTTTTGTACAGTTCTTCTGTGTATTCTTTCCACCTTTTCTTAATATCTTCTGCTTCTGTTAGATCTATACTATTTCTGTCCTTTATTGAGCCCATCTTTGCATGAAGTATTCCCTTGGTATCTCTAATTTTCTTGAAGAGATCTCTAGTCTTTCCCATGCTATTGTTTTTCCTCTTATAGTAAGAGGGGTGGCCCAGAAACCATTCTATGGGGTCATTGAGATCCTCCCCTTCCTTCTTACATTACCCTACAAACACAAACAAGTGTTCCCAACCTGCACCTCCCAGAAGTATCTCCTTGAGCTGATGCTCAGCTGACTTAGCACAGTGGGGAGTGGAGTGGAATCTCTGTATGGAGCTGGGAAGATCCTGACACTTCTTCTGCCAGGCAACTTGTTTCCCCTCTTCAAACAGGAGGAAGGCAGGATGAGCTGTGGCTGCATCCAAGGTTCACATTTGCTGCAAAGAAAAGTGGATCATCATGTTTCTGGGAAGGGTCTCAATAGGCCTGGGCCAGAGGGTTATTCTGTGAGGACTCATCTGACCCTGTGTAGATCAGCTCACTTCCCCACAACATTTCTCCAGACTGTCCCACAAAGAGCAAGGACCCTTGTGGATCATTATGTACTCATTAGCTATGAATTCTTTCCTCCAATTTTCAAGGAGCAAGTGAACATGAGAATGTACCATCTGAAAAATACAGCCTGTCTGTACAAAATATTATAAGCTGCCTAGGATTAATTGAAAAATAATAGCAACCAAAGAAAATGCTTTTAATACCTTGAACTTCTGTTTATAATCTACTAAATTACATTTGACTTGAGACCTGACCTATTCCTAGCTCTCTCAGAGGGGTTGACATTCCTGTAGGCTAAATATCTAGAAGCTATTTACTGTGTTAGAGAGGAAATAGAGAACATGGCATTTCTGACCAAATGATTTATTTTTCAAGTCAGTTTCCTCAGCATTTAGCTGATGAAAACCACTCTACATATGCTTAGAATACAATGTAAGATACAATTAAAAGACAAAAACAAACAAACAAAAAACTGTTAAAATTTAATGTTTCAAACACATTATTTTCTGTTAATGAGCCATCTATGGAATTCATGTTATGTATACTTTGGAGTTCCTTTAATTTTCAGTATATTATTTTGCACATTGTAGGTGTTCTTTTAAAATATCTTTGATAGTAGGATGTTCTTCATCAGAGCCCATATCACTCACCAGGATATAATGGTGCATTCCTCCAAGCAGAAAAAGAACAAATAGGAAATCCTTTACCTTTTCCCCTGCCTGTTTTCTCTTGTCTTTTCCATTTCTGCCTGTCTTTATCCCATTTCTTCTTTTGAATCCCTTGAACTTCCTTTACCCTATATTGCCTTTTTATATTCCATTTTATTTCAGATGTGATAATAAAAATGATCAGGTGTGAGATAGGTAGATATAGGAGCACTAAAAGGTGATAGGGACAGAGTTGGAGATCACACGAAACAAAGACAAGAAGGCAGGAAGGAGAAAAGGAGGAACATACTGAATAATCCTCATTTACACTTCAAAGAGAATTCATCAAAATTACAGAAATTTGAAGAAAGAAAAACAAAGGCTTCTTTGCCAGCTGTAGACCTTTTAATTTTTATTCCCATATCGTATCCTATTGCTATAAAGATAGGACCCAAGAGATTTGTAAGGATGAAACTTCCTGAGATATAAACATTTACTCACCATGTTTGAACTGAGCCTTTCTCCTGCTTGAGAGAAAACACACAAACACGTATATATATAACAATATTTCTAACATTATAAGGAAGATTCAATTAATGCCATACATCTGCTGACAGTTGTGTCTGCATATTGTCGAGTAATGCATATTTTTAAAATAATCAGAGAAATCTCTGAAGTCTATTTTAAATGAAAAATTCACTTCAAGTTGAAGAGCACTGTCTGATACACAGGGTCATGAGAATTTAAACAATTCCCACAATGGTGTACTAAAAAATATTGTAGGAATACTTCATAAAATGGCCTTAGACTGTAGAGATACATTATCAGTGAAGTTTACTTGAGCAAAATTGTAGTATAAAATATCCTGAAGAAAGAGTAATTTCTTGATTTACTGTTTGAGTGAATTAAAATAAAAATTAATAATAGCTAAGGTTGGGAAGAGGAAAAAAATAGGCACAATCAGGAAAAATATTTATAGACATTGGATCATCTGAGAGTGTGGTCAAGAAAATTGGACCAAGTCTCAGTTTTACACATGGTATGGGTAATCAATATATAAAGGACAACAAGAAATTTAGGCAAAGTGTGTAAATCAAAAAGAAAAACATCTTTCTCACCAGGTTTGGAGTTTGAACCATTCCTTTAATAACTGAGATAAAATCTTGAACAAAACCATGGGCATTCTATCTCAGAGGACAAGTTGAAGAAAGCTTTCTATTGAATAGAGAAAGCACTATCCTTCTTAGTCCAGCCCTCTTTATTTAACCAACCTCATAGTGAAATTATGATAAACATTTGGAAAATAGTAACTTAAGGCTGTACTAGAGGGAAAAAATGGAAACTAATATATTTCTAGGAAATACCTCTGCAAAAGATAAAGATTAGAAAAAAAAAAAACTACCAGTTTCATACTGAAGGATGTCTGATAAGTTAAAAAAAAAAAAAGTAAATGTCATAGAAAATCAACAGAAAATAAAAGTAAGATGAAAATTTCCAGGTATGGAATTTCCAATTCAAAATTTAGACTAAATATGCATTTGGTATATAAAGAAAATTGAGCACCGAAGAATTGATGCTTTTGAACTTTGGTGTTGGAGAAGACTCTTGAAAGTCCCTTGGACTGAAAGGAGATCAGACCAGTCCATCCTAAAGGAAATCAGTTCTGAATATTCATTGGAAGGACTGATTCTGAAGCTGAAACTCCAATACTTTGGCCCTGATGCAAAGAACTGACTCATTTAAATAGACCCTGATGCTAGGAAAGATTGAAGGAGGGAGGAGAAGGGGACAACAGAGGATGAGATGGTTGGATGGCATCACTGACTCAATGGACATGAGTTTGAGTAAGCTCCAGGAGTTGGTGATGGACAGGGAAGGCTAGCGTGCTGCAGTCCATGAGGTGGCAAAGAGTCGGACATGACTGAGTGACTGAACTGAACTGCACTGAACTGCATTTAGTAAAATAGGAAGATATTTTATAACAAATACTATATGTATGACAGATTAAACAAGATGTTTTTAAGTAGAAATATTATTTGTATAATTAGTGATAGACATATATACAGGTTCTGATGATTTCTAATTATTTGCACTTAACAAATTTGCAATAAAATTGGTTATGTTACACATTTGTAGGGCTTTCAAAATTAGATTTGAAAGTCTGTGCACTCTGATTTTATCACCTATTGCAAAAAATTGAAGAATTGAGTGATAAGGCTCTAACCAAATTCGCTCCACTTCTTACACAATAACTTACATAATAGTAGCAAATTTCTCAGCAAACAAACCTCTTATAAATAAATAGATAAATATATTTATAAATATATTTTTATTTATATTATATTTATATATATATACACACATATATTTATATTATATTATAAAATAATAAATATATTTATTTATATTTATAAATACATATAAATTTATTTATAAATAAATAAACAGAAAATACAAGGAATAAAATTTATATTGGTGACTGACTCATGTATTTGGGGAAACATAATTTATAAAAATGAGTTAATGGATCCAAACAAATACTAGGATTACATAAGCAAAGTGTCAGAAAGTTGTGCTTTATATACTTCTTTTATCTTTTTTCTATAATATGACTCTAGGCTTTATTGAAGCCCCTTAAAATTTCATGCAAATTTCAAGAGATTAGTTCATTTCTAGAATTTAAATTTTATTAAAAGACAGCATTTAAGAGCCCTTAGAATTCATAGAATTCAAGTTTTTTGTACAAGGTACACTTTTACTGTCCTACATTATTGGAGGAAACCTCTCTGGTGGTGTTACGTCAACTATGTTGTCTTTTCTGATTTCTCCTGGGTTTACTAAACTAAAACATAAATCTGTATGCCAAGTTATAACCTTCCTAAATTTAGATGCCTTTTAGGATATAATTCCTCACTTTTAAATGAAAGGAGAATAATGTAATCTCATATACCTTCCAGTAAGGAAGAGCTCATTGCTCTAAATTAAATAACAGGAAAGTAATAGAAAGAGGTGTTATGTGACAGTGAAGAGAGATCTATGTTAAATGAGATTATGTTGGTGACAACTGACAGGTCAGAACTTTACTCAAACTTGGCACATATCTTCATAAAAAATTCTATTCATGGGAATTATTAAGCATTAAAGCAGAGACATTGCTTACAAAGGTCTACATAATCAAAGCTATAATCTTTCTTCTTTGGTTGTACCATCGTTTTTTACACTGAAATGCAGATATAGACACATGTAGGACACAGGTGGGCTACCCACCTGTAGGTGGTGGCTCAGTGGTAAAGAATCACCTGCCCATGCAGAAGACTTAGGTTTGATCCCTGCATTGGGAAGATCCCCTGGAAAAGGAAATGGCAACCCACTCGAGTGTTGTTGCCTGGAAATCCCATGGACAGAAAAGCCTGGCAGCTACAGTCCATAGAGCTGCAAAAGAGTCAGACACGTTTTAGCGACTAAACAACAACAGGCGATAGGTACTTAAAAAGTGAGGGGGAAGCATATAGTGAAACACCCACCTGTGCAAAAATATATCTGTAAGCAGAAATCGTATGAAATTTCCTATATATATTAAAGGGGCTTCCCTGGTGGCTCAGATGGTAAAGAATCTGCCCACAATGTGGGAGACCTGGTTTGATTCCTGGGTTGGGAAGATGCCCTGGAGAAGGGAACAGCTACCCACTCTAGTATTCTGGCCTGGAGAATTCAAAGAACAGACGAAGATGGCAGGCCACAGTCCATGGGATAGCAAACAGTCAAACACGACTGAGTGACTTTCACTTCACATATACATTAAAGAGATAAATTCCTAAATTCCATTCTCAAAGAAGACTATAACTGAAAATTTTCATGAGAAATTGGTACAACCATTTTGGAAAGCAGTGTTATGATAGCTTCAAAATGTAGAAATAAACTTACTATTATGATTCAGACTTTCCTCTTCAAGAAAAAAGAAGCAAAATGGAATTTCTACACAAACATTGTAAATGAACGGTCACAGCAGTTTTGTGTGTACAGGCCAAAAACGTGAAACAATTTAAATATTCATTGGCAGGAGAAGAATAAAAAATTGCATGCAACTGCAATGGGATAATACACAACAGTAGAGAATAAAAAACAGATGTGGATACATGCAACAAATGCAGCAATATGGATAACTGAAAAATGAGTATTCTGAGTGAAGTAAGCCATATATAAAATTATACAAAAATTATACATTTGCATAAAATTCTTGAAAGTAGGAGATAAACTGCATTCAGAAAAACACCTGCAATTATGTAGGAATTGATGTGGAAGAAAAAAGGGCTGAAGGTGTCATTACAAAAGTCATGAGAAAGCTTACTGGTATCAGTTGAGTTCAGTCGCTCAGTCCTGTCCGACTCTTTGTGACCTCATGGACTGCACACAGCAGGCTTCCCTGTACATCATGAACACCCAGAGCTTTCTCAAACTCATGTCCATCAAGTCAGTGATGCCATCCAACCATCTCATCTTCTGTTGTCCCCTTCTCCTTCCACCTTCAATCTTTCCCAGCATCAGGGTCTCTTCCAGTGAGTCAGTTCTTTGCATCAGGTGGCCAAACTATTGAAACTTCAGCCTCAGCATCATTATTCATTCTTTGGGATTGGAATGAAAATTGACTTTTTCCAGTCCTGTGGCCACTGCTGAGTTTTCCAAATTTGCTGACATATTGAATGCAGCATCATTTTTTAGGATTTGAAATAGTTCAAATGGAATTCCATCACCTCCACTAGCTTGGCTCGTAGTGATGCTTCCTAAGGCCCACTTGACTTCACATTTCAGGATGTCTGGCTCTAGGTAAATGATCACACCATCATGATTATATGGATCATTAAGATCTTTTTTGTATAGTTCTGAGTATTCTTGCCACCTCTTCTTATCTTCTGCTTCCTTACCATTTCTGTCCATACCATTTTTGTCCTTTAATGTTGAAAGGGTGGAACAAGATTTAGTGACTAAACAACAACAAAGGAATAGAAAAGAGGTGTTATATGTCACTGAAGAGGGATCTATATCAGAGGAGCCTAACTTGGGGAAATCGGCTTCCCTTGTGGCTCAGCTGGAAAGAATCGGCCTGCAATGTGGGAAACCTGGATTCAGTCCCTGGGTTGGGAAGATTCCCTGGAGAAGGGAATGGCTACCCACTCCAGTATTCTGACCTGGAACATTCCATGGACTGTATACTCAATGGGGTTACAAAGAGTAGGACACAACTGAGCCACTTTCAATTTTCACTTGGAGAAAACTGATAGATCAACAATTTAGAATATACAAACTTGTCATGTATCTTACTAATAAAATTCTGCTCATGGAAAGTCTCTGTATCCTTGGTGCTCATGACTAGAAGTACAAAAGAGATAATAATGCCATAAATTGAATAGCAAATGAAGATGGGTAACTTGGGTTGGAAGAATAAGATACTGACATAAAATCATGTAAAAACATGTTTCTGTTTGCCTTTAAGAGAGATGGTCTCTAAGAGCTGAAGGCAAGAAAGAGCATAAGAAATAGATGAGAGAATGACAATGTACTCAGTGAAATACCTTATTGGTACATATTTTCCTGTTCATTCTCCTCTGAAAAGTAGAAGGAAGAAATTAGCAATTCATTTGAAATAAAAGCATAATGTTAAGAAAGAAAGAAAACCAGAATTGGGACTCCTTTCATATTGTACTGTGTGGTGCACACTGATCTTTATTTGTGGAAACTGGAGCCATAAATTTCCAAAGGACATCTCACCAGTCAGAGGCTAGGTTGTCTTACATCCCTCCACCCCTTTCTGCTCAAGGAATTAAATTAGGAAATAAAATCATAAGAGGAGATAGGGCTGGAATTCTTAAGGGATCCATAATATCAGTCATTCTTCTCTTGTTGGGCCATCCTTTTTTACACTGAAATACACATGTGGGCTTTCCAGGTGGCCCAGTGGTAAAGAATCCAACTGCCAAGGCAGGAAATGCATGACTTAGTGACTAAAGAACAATAGGAAACAGGTACTTAAATAGTACTGAGAAAGCATACAGTGAAGACACTCATCTGTGTAAAAATGTAGCTGTAGCAGAGGCATATGAGACTTACTATACACATTAAAGATATATGTTCCTAAATTCCATTCCCCAAACGAATATAACTGAAATTGTCCTGAGAAAGTGATACAACCATTTTGGAAAACGGTGTTAGGGTACCTTGAAAATATAGTAATAAGCTTCCTGTTATGTTCCAGGTTTATTCTCCAAGGAAAAAGAAGTAAAATAGAATTTACACATAAATGTTTATAAATGAATGTTCACAACAACTTTGTTGGTACAGGCCTAAAATATGAAACAATTTAAATATTCATTGGCAGGTGAAAGATAAAGAAACTGCTGCATATACATTCAAGGGTATAATACACAATGATAAAGAATAAAAAATAGGTTGTAGAAACACGAAATAATGGGCTTCCCTAGTGTCTCAGTGGTAAAGAATCTACCTGCAATTCAGGAGCTGCAGAGGATGTGAGTGAGCTTCCTGGGGCAGGAAGAGACCCTGGAGGAGGGTATGGCAACCCACTCCAGTATTCTTGCCTGGAGAATCCCTTGGACAGAGGAAGGTGGGGGGGCCACAGTCCCGAGGGTCACAAAGAGTCCAACACAACTGAAGGGGACTTAGCACATACATGAAACAATATGGAATAACCACAAAATGAGTATTCTGAGTGAAGTAAGCCAGATATGGGGCTTCCAGGGTAGCTCAGCTGGTAAAGAATCCACCTGCAGTGCAGGAGACTCCATTTGGATTCCTGGGTTGGGAAGTTCCCCTGGAGAAGGGATAGGCTACCCACTCCAGTATTGTTGGTTTTCCCTTGTGGCTCAGAGGGTAAAGAATCCACTCCTAATGTGGAAGACCTGGGTTCAATCTCTGGGTTGGGAAGATCCCCTGGAGGAGGGCATGGCAACCCACTCCAATATTCTTTCCTGGAGAATCCCCATGGACAGAGGAGCTGGGCAGGCTATAGTCCATGGGATAGCAAAGATTCAGACATGATTGAACAACTAAGCACAGCACAGCACAAGGCAGATATAAAATAATACATAGAGTCTGAATCTGTTCGCATATTCAAGAGATTATCTGTATTTATAAAGATATTCTTGCTTACTTAGGAACAAGATGGGGGCAGAAAAAGGCATGAAAGTAAAAAGTGAAAGTGAAATTGCTCACTCTTGTCCGACTCTTTGCAACCCCATGGACTGTAGCCCACCAGGCTCCTCCATCCATGGAATTTTCCAGGTAAGTACTGGAGTAGGTTGCCATTTCCTTCTCCAGGAGATCTTTCTTACCCAGGGATCAAACCCGGGTCTCCCTCATTGCAGGCAGACACTTTTACCATCTGAGCCACCAGTGAAGCCCAAAGGGCATTAAGGAGTCATACAAATCCCAGGTGGCTCAGTAGTAAAGAATTTGCTTGCAATTAAGAAGCTGTAGGAGACGAGGGTTCCATCCATGAGTTGGGAAGATTCCCCTGGAAAAGGAAATGGCAACCCACTCAGTATTCTTGAGGGGATAATCCCATGGACAGAGGAGCTTGGTGGGCTACACTCCATGGAGTCTCAAAGAGTCAAACACCACTGAGCAACTGAGCTCACAGGCATGTCACTTATGCAAGTCCTACTTTCCATTTTTCTGGTAATGAATTTTAACACAAGTATAAAGATATTTTTCAACAAATCTTAGTCTCAGTCTTAGAGATAGATAACCATTATTTTTTCTTATTCTTTTTCCTCTTTTGTTTTTCCTCTCTTCCTCCTCCTCCTCATCCTCTCCTTATTATTACTCTTTCCTTTTCCTTCTTCTTCCCTCATTTTTCATCCTTCTCTGTGGAGATCACCATTACCTAAGAGACTTCTTTCTCTTCTTTCTTATTTTCTCTGCCTTTCTCTTCTCTCTTTTCTCTGAATTTATGCATTACTTTCCTTTCCCAGACTCTTACTTGGTTTTATTAGAGAATTTCTCAATAAAAGAGATATTCAGTTTGATATATATATTTAAAGATCATTAGTCATTTCTTTTTAATCTTGAAAAATCACTTAAAAGTTACCATTTATTCCTAACTATAATATTGCTTTAGAAAAAAAGAGAAATTAAATATTTATAGTAAGCTCTCTGAGAATCTCTCAGAAATAATTTTCAAACTATTTAAAGAAATGGAAAATATTTCTTTTCAAACGTTGTGTGAGAATTTTTGTGATTCCTAAGTCAAGGCAGACAAGTTGAATTTTGTGATAATCCCAGTATTCTGTTTTGAGGCACTATCTGAATTTCATTTAATAAGGAGTGAGATGAAGAGAATCTTGTGGTATCCCTCAGGTGATCCCAATAAGATCATCCAAGATTTACCTAAGATTTCTGTGGGATAAAAGGAGCTGGAATTTGTATAACTGAATACTGTGAGGAGGAAGGTTTTTAAAGAAATATATCCAAATATCTGCTTAGATTTCTTCCTTGATTCTGAGGCTGAGTTTAAGCAATGTGTGTATGTATGGAACTAATGAAGTGAAGCTACTGCAGCTGCTGCTAAGTCACTTCAGTCATGTCCGACTCTGTGCGACCCCATAGACGGCAGCCCAACAGGCTCCCCCGTCCCTGGGATTCTCCAGGCAAGAACACTGGAGCTGGTTGCCATTTCCTTCTTCAATGCATAAAAGTGAAAAGTGAAAGTGAAAGTCGCTCAGTCGTGTCCGACTTTTAGCGACCCCATGGATTGCGGCCCACCAGGGTCCTCCATCCATGGGATTTTCCAGGCAAGAGTACTGGAGTGGGGTGCCATTGCCTTCTCCAAATGAAGTGAAGCAAATAATGGCAAAGGATCTATAATATATACAGGACTTAAATAGGACTGGAGGCACTCAAATTTATAGCAGGTGGAGTGAATAGTTTTCATTGAATGTATGTGTTCACTGAGAAAACGCCAAAATATGGGTAAATCTAGTGGCCAGACAAAATGAATCATTATTAAGGAATACTCTAATCTTGCTTTGACAAAGTGTAAAACTAATCTTAAAAGAATCAGGCTAATTCCTGAGTAATTACTCTACCAGACGAATTCAATACTCAACAAAACAAAACACAGGCTCCAGCAGTGAATGAACTTCTGTTCAAAATATGCAGCCTCCTGCAAAAAATTACATAGATGGAAGAGAAAAATATAATCCATAACTAGGAGAGAAACATACAAAAGAAAAAGATCTAGAATGGCAGAGATCAGGGAATTAAGACAAGGTTTAAAGACTGTATTTTTTGTCTGTATTATAAATATATTCATTTAATATGATCTTTAATTTAAAAGATCATGAGAAAAAGAATGCAAAGTACAAAATGAGACAAGTAAAACTCTTAAGAATAAAAAAATACAGTATTTGAAACTTAATTTGCTTAATATTTGTATATACTAGATGCTGCAGAAGCAAAAATACTAAAAGTTGAGACAATAATTGTAACCAAACTAAAGTACAGAGGAAAAAGGAAAATGGAATGAACTGAACTTATACACATGTGTTTTAGATTGTAGGAACATTGTGATGAATAGGGAGAGTGAAGAAGAAATAGTTGTCTAAATTTCACCCAATTTTATAAAACTGGTCACCAGTAACAACTGGTCCCAAACGGGGTAAGCAAAAAGACATCTTCACTAAGGCATATTCTTTAAAGTCTGGAAAACAGTAAGAGAAAAAGACATTTTATTTTATATATATATATATATATATACACATATATATATATACATATATACATATACACATATATATGGAGAAGGCAGTGGCACCCCACTCCAGTACTCTTGCCTGGGGAATCCCATGGATGGAGTGGCCTGGTGGGCTGCAGTCCATGGGGTCGCTGGGAGTCAGACACGACTGAGCAACTTCACTTTCACTTTTCACTTTAATGCACTGGAGAAGGAAATGGCAACCCACTCCAGTGTTCTTGCCTGGAGAATCCTGGGGACGGGGGAACCTGGTGGGCTGCTGTCTCTGGGGTCACACAGAGTCGGACACAACTGAAGCAACTTAGCATACATATATATATACATACATATATATATACATATATATATATATATATATATATATATATATATATATATATATATATATATATATAAAAGGTCTTGTAGGTCTTCATAGAACAGTTCAACTCCAGCTTCTTCAGTGTTACTGGTTGGGGCATAACCTTGGATTACTGTGATATTGAATGGTTTGCCTTGGAAAAGAACAGAGATCATTCTGTCGTTTTTGAGATTGCATCCAAGTATGGCATTTCTGACTCTTTTGTTGACCAAAATGGCTACTCCATTTCTTCTAAGGGATTCCTGCCCACAGTAGTAGATATAATGGTCATCTGAGTTAAATTAACCCATTCCAGTCCATTTTAGTTCGCTGATCCCTAGAATGTCAACGTTCACTCTTGCCATCTCCTGTTTGACTATTTCCAATTTGCCTTGATTCATGGACCTAACGTTCTAGGTTCCTATGAAATATTGCTCTTTACAGCATCAGACCTTGCTTCTATCACCAGTCATATCCAGAACTGGATATTGTTTTTGCGTTGGCTCCATCCCTTCATTTTTTCTGGAGTTATTTCTCCACTGATCTCCAGTAGCATATTGAACACCTACTGACCTGGGGAATTCCTCTTTCAGTATCCTATCATTTTGCCTGTTCATGGGGTTCTCAAGGCAAGAATACTGAAGTGGTTTGCCATTCCCTTCTCCAGTGGACCACATTCTGTCAGACCTCTCAACCATGACTTGCCCATCTTGGGTGGCGCTACACGGCACGGCTTAATTTCATTGAGTTAGACAAGGCTGTGATCTGTGTGATTAGATTGACTAGTTTTATGTGATTATGGTTTGTGTGTCTGCCCTCTGATGCTTCTCGCAACACCTACCGTCTTACTTGGGTTTCTCTTACCTTGGACATGGAGTATCTCTTCACGGCTGCTCCAGAAAAGCGCAGCCACTGTTCCTTACCTTGGATGAGGGATATCTCCTCACAGCTGCCCCTCCTGACCTTGAACGTGTAGTAGCTCCTCTCAGCCCTCCTGTGCCCACGCAACCACCGCTCCTCGGACGTGGGATTGCTCCTCTCAGATCGCCACCCCTGACCTCGGGCGTGGGGTAGCTACTCCCGGCCGCCGCCCCTGACCTCGGATATGAGCTAAATCAAATCCCTTATGATTATACAGAGGAAGTGAGAAAAAGATTTAAGGGCCTAGATCTGATATATAGAGTGCCTGATGAACTATGGACTGAGGTTAGTGACCTTGTACAGGAGACAGGGATCAAGACCATCCCCATGAAAAAGAAATGCAAAAAAGCAAAATGGCTGTCTGAGGAGGCCTTACAAATAGCTGTGAGAGGAAGAGAAGTGAAAAGCAAAGGAAAGGAAAGACACAAGCATCTGAATGCAGGGTTCCAAAGAATGGCAAGGAGAGATAAGAAACCCTTCTTCAGCAATCAATGCAAAGAAAGAGAGGAAAACAACAGAATGAGAAAGATTAGAGACCTCTTCAAGAAAATTAGAGATACCAAGGGGACATTTCATGCAAAGATGGGCTTGATAAAGGACAGAAATGGTATGGACCTAACAGAAGCAGAAGATATTAAGAAGAGGTGGCAAGAATACACAGAAGAACTGTACAAAAAAGATCTTCATGACCAAGATAATCACGATGGTGTGATCACTCACCTAGAGCCAGACATCCTGGAATGTGAAGTCAAGTGAGCCTTAGAAAGCATCACTATGAACAAAACTAGTGGAGGTGATGGAATTCCAGTTGAGCTCTTTCAAATCCTGAAAGATGATGCTGTGAAAGTTCAGCACTCAATATGTCAGCAAATTCAGACAACTAGCAGTGGCCACAGGACTGGAAAAGGTGAGTTTTCATTCCAATCCCAAAGAAAGGCAATGTCAAAGAATACTCAAACTACCGCACAATTGCACTCAACTCACAGGCTAGTAAAGTAATGCTCAAAATTCTCCAAGCCAGGCTTCAGCAATATGTGAACTGTAAATGTCCTGATGTTCAAGCTGGTTTTAGAAAAGGCAGAGAAACCAGAGATCAAATTGCCAACATCCACTGGATCATGGAAAAAGCAAGAGAGTTCCAGAAAAACATCTATTTCTGCTCTATTGACTATGCCAAAGTGTTTGACTGTGTGAATCACAACAAAATGTGGAAAATTCTGAGAGATGGGAATACCAGACCACCCTATCAGCCTCTTGAGAAACCTGTATGCAGGTCAGGAAGCAACAGTTAGAACTGGACATGGAACAACAGACTGGTTCCAAATAGGAAAAGGAGTACATCAAGGCTGTATATTGTCACCCTGCTTATTTAACTTCTATGCAGAGTTCATCATGAGAAACGCTGGGCTGGAAGAAGCACAAGCTGGAATCAAGATTGCTGGGAGAAATACCAATAACCTCAGATATGCAGATGACACCACCCTGATGACAGAAAGTGAAGAGGAACTAAAAATCCTCTTGATGAAAGTGAAATAGGAGAGTGAAAACGTTGGCTTAAAGCTCAACGTTCAGAAAATAAGATCATGGCATCTGGTCCCATCACTTAATGGGAAATAGATGGGGAAACAGTGTCAGACTTTATTTTTGGGGGCTCCCAAATCACTGCAGATGGTGATTGCAGCCATGAAATTAAAAGACGCTTACTCCTTGGAAGGAAAGTTATGACGAACCTAGATAGAATATTTAAAAGCAGAGACATTACTCTGCCAACAAAGGTCTGTCTAGTCAAGGTTATGTTTTTTCCAGTAGTCATGTATGGATGTGAGAGTTGGACTGTGAAGACAGCTGCGCACCGACCAATTGATGCTTTTGAACTGTGGTGTTGGAGAAGACTCTTGAGAGTCCCTTGGAGTGCAGAGATCCAACCAATCCATTCTAAAGGAGATCAGTCCTGGGTATTCATTGGAAGGACTGATGCTGAAGCTGAAACTCCAGTACTTTGGCCACCTCATGTGAAGAGTTGACTCACTGGAGAAGACCCTGATACTGGGAGGAATTGAGGGTAGGAGGAGAAGGGATAACAGAGGATGAGATGGTTGGACGGCATCACCGACTCAATGGATATGAGTTTCGGTGAACTCCAGGAGTTAGTGATGGACAAGGAGGCCTGGCATGCTGCAATTCATGGGGTCACAAAGAGTCGGACACAATTGAGAGTCTGAACTGAAGTGAACTGATGTATATATAAAACGAATTTCTTACAGTTCTTCATCATTAAGTATGCAAACCAGGAGGCTATCGAATCACAATTTGAAAGTCTGAAAAGGGAAAAATGAAGAAAGGAAAAGAAAACTAGAATTCTAAATTCAGTGATATATCCTTCAAAATTAAAGAAGTATAAATTAATTTTTAAAACAAACAAATGTAGAGGTTTACCTCACCAGAATAGTGCAACTACAAGATAGAAGAAGCCAATGTATATTTAGGAAAAATGACATAAAATGAAAATAAATGATTGGGAGTGTATAGAAGGTAGGGAGACAGAAACGACAGAACTTAAAACAGAAGTCCAACATTAAAAAATTTATATGTGAGAAACAGGCATCCAGGAGAGCAAGCCAATAAATAGCGTGTAGATTTTTTAAAAGGCAGTGAATTACAAAGACACCCAAAAACCAGTTGTTTTCAAGAGCTCTGGGGGTAAAGGATTTCTGAGCAATTACCAGTGTTTTTCTTTCTTTCTTTTTTTTTTTTTTTTGTCATTCTGTTTTATTTTTATTTTAATTGGAGGCTAATTACAATATTGTGGTGGTTTTTGCCATACATTCACATGAATCAGCCATGGGTGTACATGTGTTCCCTATCCTGACCCTCCCTCCAACCTCCCTCCCCATCCCATCCCTCAGGGTCATCCCAGTGTACCAGCCCTGAGCACCCTGCCTCATGCATCAAACTTGGACTGGCGACCTATTTCACATATGACATGTTTCAATGCTATTCTCTGAAATCATCCCACTCTCGCCTTCTCCCACAGAGTCCAACAATCTGTTCTTTACACCTGTGTCTCTTTTTGCTGTCTCACATATAGGGTCATAGTTAACCATCTTTCTAAATTCCATATATGTGCATTAATGTACTAATTGGTGTTTTTCTTTCTGCCTTACTTCGCTCTCTATAATAGGCTCCAGTTTCATCCACCTCATTAGAACTGATTCAAATGCATTCTTTTTAATACCTGAGTAATATTCCATTGTGTGTGTGTACCACGGCCTTCTTTTTTTTTTTTTTTTTTACTTCTTTTTTAAAATTTCATTTTATTTTTAAACTTTACAATATTCTCTTGGTTTTGCCAAATATCAAAATGAATCCGCCACAGGTATACATATGATCCCCATCCTGATCCCTCCTCCCTCCCCATACCATCCCTCTGGGTCATCCCAGTGCACCAGCCCCAAGCATCCAGTATCGTGCATCGAACCTGGACTGGCGACTCGTTTCATACATGATATTATACATGTTTCAATGCCATTCTCCCAAATCTTCCCACCCTCTCCCTCTCCCACAGAGTCCATAAGACTGTTCTATACATCAGTGTTTCTTTTGCTGTCTTGTATACAGGGTTATTGTTACCATCTTTCTAAATTCCATATATATGCGTTAGTATACTGTATTGATATTTTTCTTTCTGGCTTACTTCATTCTGTATAATAGGCTCCAGTTTCATCCACCTCATTAGAACTGATTCAAATGTATTCTTTTTAATGGCTGAGTAATACTCCATTGTGTATATGTGCCACAGCTTTCTTATCCATTCATCTGCTGATGGACATCTAGGTTGCTTCCATGTCCTGGCTGTTATAAACAGTGTTCCGATGAACATTGGGGTACACGTGTCTCTTTCCCTTCCGGTTTCCTCAGTGTGTATGCCCAGCAGTGGGATTGCTGGATCATAAGGCAGTTCTATTTCCAGTTTTAAGGAATCTCCACACTGTTCTCCATAGTGGCTGTACTAGTTTGCATTCCCCCACCAACAGTGTAAGAGGGTTCCCTTTTCTCCATACCCTCTCCAGCATTTATTGCTTGTAGACTTTTGGATTGCAGCCATTCTGACTAGTGTGAAATGGTACCTCATAGTGGTTTTGATTTGCATTTCTCTGATAATGAGTGATGTTGAGCATCTTTTCATGTGTTTGTTAGCCATCTGTATGTCTTCTTTGGAGAAATGTCTATTTAGTTCTTTGGCCCATCTTTTGATTGGGTCATTTATTTTTCTGGAATTGAGCTGTAGGTGTTGCTTGTATATTTTTGAGATTAGTTGTTTGTCAGTTGCTTCATTTGCTATTATTTTCTCCCATTCTGAAGGCTGTCTTTTCACCTTGCTAATAGTTTCCTTTGTTGTGCAGAAGCTTTTAAGTTTAATTAGGTCCCATTTGTTTATTTCTGCTTTTATTTCCAATATTCTGGGAGGTGGGTCATAGAGGATCCTGCTGTGGTGTATGTCAGAGAGTGTTTTGCCTATGTTCTCCTCTAGGAGTTTTATAGTTTCTGGTCTTACATTTAGATCTGTAATCCATTTTGAGTTTATTTTTGTGTATGGTGTTAGAAAGTGTTCTAGTTTCATTTTTTTATAAGTGGTTGACCAGTTTTCCCAGCACTACTTGTTAAAGAGATTGTCTTTAATCCACTGTATGTTCTTGCCTCCTTTTTCAAAGATAAGGTGTCCATATGTGCGTGGATTTATCTCTGGGCTTTCTATTTTGTTCCATTGATCTATATTTCTGTCTTTGTGCCAGTACCATACTGTCTTGATGACTGGCTTTGTAGTAGAGCCTGAAGTCAGGTAGATTGATTCCTCCAGATCCATTCTTCTTTCTCAAGATAGCTTTGGCTATTCGAGGTTTTTTGTATTTCCATACAAATTGTGAAATTATTTGTTCTAGCTCTGTGAAGAATACCGTTGGTAGCTTGATAGGAATTGCATTGAATCTATAAATTGCTTTGGGTAGTATACTCATTTTCACTATATTGATTCTTCCAATCCATGAACATGGTATATTTCTCCATCTATTAGTGTCCTCCTTGATTTCTTTCACCATACCACAGCTTTCTTATCCATTTGTCTGCCGATGGACATCTCAGTTCAGTTCAGTCGCTCAGTCGTGTCCCACTCTTTGTGACCCCATGAACCGCAGCACGCCAGGCCTCCCTGTACATCACCAACTGCCGGGGTTCACCCAAACCCATGTCCATTGAGTTGGTAATGCCATCCAACCATCTCATTCTTTGACCAGTGTTTTTCTGACATTCTTCTGAAAAATATAAATCCAAACATCAATGTAAATTTCATGAGATAGACACAAGACATAAAATTTGAACCTATTGAAATATTTGTTTTTAAAATTTACACTATCAGGTAACAAAAGACTACTCACCTTCATACACACAAAGGAACACAAAGGGAATCAGAACTCACCTATTATTATATTTATTTTCTTTTATTTGATATTTGACTGCTGTTAAATACACAGTCATTTCTCATATTGTGGTTACTACATTGTATAAAGTCACCTCAAACACTGTATTCAGTTCAGTTCAGTTCAGTCGCTCAGTCCTGTCCAACTCTTTGCGACCCTGTGAATTGCAGCACGCCAGGCCTCCCTGCCCATCACCAACTCCCGGAGTTCACTCAAACTCATGTCCATTGAGTCGGTGATGCCATCCAGCCATCTCATCCTCTGTCATCCCCTTCTCCTCCTGTCCCCAATCCCTCCCAGCATCAGGGTCTTTTCCAATGAGTCAACTCTTCCCATGAGGTGGCCAAAGTACTGGAGTTTCAGCTTTAGCATCATTCCTTCCAAAGAACACCCAGGACTGATCTCCTTCAGGATGGACTGGTTGGATCTCCTTGCAGTCCTAGGGACTCTCAAGAGTCTTCTCCAACACCACAGTTCAAAAGCATCAATTCTTCGGCACACAGCTCTCTTCACAGTCCAACTCTCACATCCATACATGACTACTAGAAAAACCATAGCCTTGACTAGACGGACCTTTGTTGGCAAAGTAATGTCTCTGCTTTTGAATATGCTATCTAGGTTGGTGGGCGTTAGAAAGCATCACTACGAACAAAGCTAGTGGAGGTGATGGAATTCCAGTTGAGCTATTCCAAATCCTGAAAGATGATGCTGTGAAAGTGCTGCATTCAATATGCCAGCAAATTTGGAAAACTCAGCAATGGCCACAGAACTGGAAAAGGTCAGTTTCCATTCCAATCCCAAAGAAAGGCAATGCCAAAGAATGCTCAAAGTACCGCACAATTGCACTCATCTCACACGCTAGTAAGGTAAGGCTCAAAATTCTCCAAGTCAGGCTTCAGCAATATGTGAACCGTGAACTTCCTGATGTTCAAGGTGGTTTTAGAAAAGGCAGAGGAACCAGAGATCAAATTGCCAACATCCTCTGGATCATGGAAAAAGCAAGAGAGTCCAGAAAAACATCTATTTCTGCTTTATTGACTATGCCAAAGCCTTTGACTGCGTGGATCACAATAAACTGTGGAAAATTCTGAAAGAGATGGGAATACCAGACGACCTGATCTGCCTCCTGAGAAATTTGTATGCAGGTCAGGAAGCAACCGTTAGAACTGGACATGGAACAACAGACTGGTTCCAAATGGGAAAAGGAGTACGTCAAGGCTGTATATTGTCACCCTGGTTGTTTAACTTCTATGCAGAGTACATCATGAGAAACTCTGGGCTGGAAGAAGCACAAGCTGGAATCAAGATTGCCAGGAGAAATATCAATAACCTCAGATATGCAGATGACACCACCTTTATGGCAGAAAGTGAAGAGGAACTAAAAAGCTTCTTGATGAAAGTGAAAGAGGAGAGTGAAAAAGTTGGCTTAAAGCTCAACATTCAGAAAACGAAGGTCATGGCATCCAGTCCCATCACTTCATGGGAAATAGATGGGGAAACAGTGGAAACAGTGGCAGACTTTTTTTTCTGGGCTCCAAAATCACTACAGATGGTGACTGCAGCCATGAAATTAAAAGACGCTTAATCCTTGGAAGGAAAGTTATGTCCAACCTAGATAGCATATTCAAAAGCAGAGACATTACTTTGCCAACAAAGGTCCGTCTAGTCAAGGCTCTGGTTTTTCCTGTGGTCATGTATGGATGTGAGAGTTGGACTGTGAAGAAGGCTGAGTGCCGAAGAATTGATGCTTTTGAACTGTCGTGTTGAAGAAGACTCTTGAGAGTCCCTTGGACTGCAAAGCCATCCACCTAGTCCATCCTGAAGATGAGCCCTGGGATTTCTTTGGAAGGAATGATGCTAAAGCTGAAACTCCAGTACTTTGGCCACCTCATGGGAAGAGTTGACTCATTGGAAAAGACTCTGATGCTGGGAGGGATTGGGGGCAAGAGAAGAAGGGGACGACAGAGGATGAGATGGCTGGATGGCATCACTGACTCGATGGACGGGAGTCTGAGTGAACTCCGGGAGTTGGTGATGGACAGGGAGGCCTGGCGTGCTGGATTCATGGGTTCACAAAGAGTCGGACACGACTGAGCGACTGATCTGATCTGATCTAATCTGATCTAGGTTGGTCATAACTTTCCTTCCAAGCAGTAAGCGTCTTTTAATTTCATGGCTACAATCACCATCTGCGGTGATTTTGGAGTGCAAAAAAATAAAGTCTGACACTGTTTCCCCATCTACTTCCCATGAAGTGATGGGACCACATGCCATGATCTTAATTTTCTGAATGTTGAGCTTTAAGCCAACTTTTTCACTCTCCTCTTTTACTTTCATCAAGAGGATTTTTAGCTCCTCTTCACCTTCTGTCATCAGGGTGGTGTCACCTGCATATATGAGGTTATTGATATTTCTCCCAGCAATCTTGATTCCAGCTTGTGCTTCTTCCAGTCCAGAGTTTCTCATGATGTACTCTGCATAAAAGTTAAATAAGCAGGGTGACAATACACAGCCTTGACGTACTCCTTTTCCTATTTGGAACCAGTCTTTTGTTCCATGTGCAGTTCTAACTGTTGCTTCCTGACCTGCATACAGGTTTCTCAAGAGCAGGTCAGGTGGTCTGGTATTCCAACATCTCAGAATTTTCCACATTTTGTTGTGATCCACATAGTCAAAGGCTTTGGCATAGTCAATAAAGCAGAAATAGAAGTTTTCCTGGAACTCTCGTGCATTTTTGATGATCCAGCAGATGTTGGCAATTTGACCTCTGGTTCCTCTGCCTTTTCTAAATCCAGCTTGGGCATCTTGAAGTTCACAATTCACATACTGTTGAAGCGTGGTTTTGAGAATTTTGAGCATTACTTTACTAGCATGTGAGATGAGTACATTTGTGTGGTTGAGCATTCATCGGCATTGCCTTTCTTTGGGATTGGAATGAAAATTGACATTTTCCAGTCCTGTGGCCACTGCTGAGTTTTCCAAATTTGCTGGCATTATGAGTGCAGAACTTTCACAGCATCATCTTTTAGGATTTGAAAGAGCTCAACCGGAATTCCATCACCTCCACTAGCTTTGTTCATAGTGATGCTTCCTAAGGCCCATTTCACTTCACATTTCAGGATGTCTGGCTCTAGGTGAGTGATCATGCCATCGTGATTATCTGGGTCATGAAGATCTTTTTTGTACAGTTCTTCTGTGTATTCTTGCCACCTCTTCTTAATCTCTTCTGCGTTTTCTAGGTCCATACCATTCCTGTCCTTTATTGAGCCCATATTTGCATGAAGTGTTCCCTTGGTATCTCTGATTTTCTTGACAAGATCTCTAGTCTTTCCCATTCTATTGTTTTCCTCTATTTTTTTACACTGTTCACTGAGGAAGGCTTTCTTATCTCTCTTTTCTATTCTTTGGAACTCTGCATTCAAATGGGTATATGTTTTTCTCCTTTGCTTTTCACTTCTCTTCTTTTCACAGCTATTTGTAAGGCCTCCTCAGACAGCCATTTTGTCTTTTTGCATTTCTTTTTCTTGGGGATTGTCTTGCTCCCTGTCTCCTGCACAATGACATGGACCGCAGTCCATAGTTCATCAGGCAATCTATCTATCAGATCTAGTTCCTTAAATCTATTTCTCACTTCCACTGCATAGTAGTTTAGGATTTGATTTAGGTCATACCTGAATGGTCTAGTGGTTTTCACTACTTTCTTCTATTTAAGTCTGAATTTGGCAATAAGGAGTTTATGACCTGAGCCACAGTCTGCTCCTGGTCTTGATTTTGCTGACTGTATGTAGCTTCTTCATCTTTGGCTGTTAAGAATATAGTCAATCTGATTTTGGTGTTGACTGTCTGATAATGTCCATGTGCAGAGTCTTCTCTTATGTTGTTGGAAGAGGATGTTTGCTATGACCAGTGTGTTCTCTTGGCAAAACTCTATTAGCCTTTGCCCTGCTTCATTCCGTACTCCAAGGCCAAATTTGCCTGTTACTCCAGGTGTTTCTTGACTTCCTACTTTTGCATTCCAATCCCCTATAATGAAAAGGACATCTTTGGGGGTGTTAGTTCTAGAAGCTCTTGTTGGTCTTCATAGAATCGTTCAACTTCAGCTTCTTCAGCATTACTGGTTTGGGCATAGACCTGGGTTACCATGATACTAAATGATTTGCCTTGGAAACGAACAGATATCATTCTGTCATTTTTGAGATTGCATCCAAGTACTGCATTTCTGACTCTTTTGTTGACTGTGATGCCTACTCCATTTCTTCTAAGGGATTCTTGCCCACAGTAGTAGATATAATGTTCATCTGAGTTAAATTCACCCATTCCAGTCCATTTTAGTTCACTGATTCCTAAAATGTCCTTGTTCACTCTTGCCATCTCCTGTTTGACCACTTCCAATTTGCCTTGAATCATGGACCTAACATTCCAGGTTCCTATGCAATATTGCCCTTTACAGCACTGGAGTTTGCTTCTATCACCAGTCGCATCCGCAACTGGGTGTTGTTTTTGTTTTGGCTACGTCTCTTCATTCTTCCTGGAATTATTTTTCCACTGATCACCCAAGTAGCATATCGGGCATCTACTGACCTGGGGAGTTCATCTTTCAGTGTCTTATCTTTTTGCATTTTCATAGTCTTCGTGGGATTCTCAAGGCAAGAATACTGAAGTGGTTTGCCATTCCGTTCTCCAAAGGACCATATTTTGTCAGAACTCTCAATTATGACCTGTCCGTTTTGGTCGGCCCTACATGGCATGGCTCATAGTTTCATTGAGTTAGACAAGGCTGTGGTCCATGTGATCAGATTGGTTAGTTTTCTGTGACTGTGGTTTTCAGTCTGTCTGCCCTCTGATGGAGAAGGATAAGAGGCTTATGGAAGCTTCCTAATGGGAGAGACTGACTCAGGAGAAGCTGGGTCTTGTTCTAAAGGGCCATACTCAGTAAATCTTTAACCAATTTTCTGGAGCACAGTTCCCTCCCTATTATTTCCCTGGGGACAAACTATGGTGGAAGTAAGTAAGATAATGGCAATCTCCTTCAAAGGTCCCTTGCATGTACTGCTACACTCAGGGCCCCACACCCTGCAGCAGGCCACCACTGACCTCTGCTGGAGACTCCTAGGCAAGTCTGAGTCAGTCTGTTGTAGGGTCAGTTCTCCTTTCTCCTGGGTCCTGGTGCATACAAGTTTCTGTTTGTGCGCTCCAAGAGTCTATTTCCCAGTTCTGTGTAAGTTCTTGCAGCTCTATGGTGGGGTTAATGGCGACCTCCTTCAAGAGAGCTTATGTCATACCCAAGTTTGCTGCTCCCAGCCATACCCACGTCTGTTGCACCCAGAGCCCCTGCCCCTGTGACAGTCCACTGCTGACCCATACCTCCACAGGAGATGCTCAGATACAATTTTGTCTCAAGTCTCTGTGGGGTCTCTGGGTCCTGGTGCACACAAAGTTTGTTTGAGGCCTCTGAGCATCTCTTTGGGGAATGGGGTTTGATTCTAAACACGAATTTGCCCCTCTGATCATCTTGCTGTGGTTTCTCCTTTGTCCTTGTATGTGGGGTATCTCCTTGCAGCCACTCCAACACCATGCAGCTGCCACTCCAGCACCTGTCTTGCTGGGGCTTCTCTGACCCTGGATGTTGGGTATGTCCTCACAGCCGCTTCAGCACAGCATGGCTGCTGTAATTATATTACATTAGCAAAGTAATGCTCAAAATTCTTTAAGCCAGGCTTCAACAGTACTTGAACCATAAACCTCTAGATGGTCAACCTGGATTTATAAAAGGCAGAGGAACCAGAAATCAAATTGCCAACATCTGTTGGATCATCAAAAAAGCAAGAGAGTTCCAGAAAAAACATCTGCTTTTGTTTTATTGACTATGCCAAAGCCTTTGACTATGTGGATCACAACAAACTGTGGAAAATTCTGAAAGAGATGGGAATACCAGACCACCTGACCTGCTTCCTGAGAAATCTATATGCAGGTCAGAAGCAACAGTTAGAACTGAACATGGAACACCAGACTGGTTCAGAATCAGGAAAGGAGTATGTCAAGACAGTATATTGTCACCCTGCTTATTTAACTTATATGCAGAGTACGTCATGCAAAATACCAGGCTGGATGAAGCACACGCTGGAATCAAGATAGCTGGGAGAAGTATCAATAACCTCAGATATGCAGATGACCCTTATGGCATAAAGCAAAGAATTAAAGAGGCTCTTGATGAAAGTGAAAGAGGAGAGTGAAAAAGTTGGCTTAAAACTCAACATTCAGAAAACTAAGATCATTGCATCTGGTCCCATCGCTTCATGGCAAATAGATGGGGAAACAAAGAAAACAATGAGAGTCTTTTCTTTTTGGGGCTCCAAAATCACTGCAAATGGTGACTGCAGGCATGAAATTAAAAGACCCTTACTCCTTGAAGAAAAGCTATGTCCAACCTAGATAGCATATTAAAAAGCAGAGACATTACTTTGCTAGCAGAGGTCTGTCTAGTCAAAGATATGGTTTTTCTAGTAGTCATGTATGGATGTGAGAGTTGGACTATAAAGAGAGCTTAGCAACAAAGAATTGATACTTTTGAACTGTGGTGTTGGAGAAGACTCTTGAGAGTCCCTTGGCCTGCCAGGAGATCCAACCAGTTCATCCTAAAAAAAAATCAGTCCGGAATATTCATTGGAAGGACTGATGCTGAAGCTGAAACTCCAATACTTTGGCCACCTGATGCAAAGAACCGACTAATTGGAAAAGACCTTGATCTTGGAAGGATTGAAGGCAGGAGGAGAAGGGGACGACAGAGGATTAGATGGTTGCATGGCATCACCAACTCGATGGACATGAGTTTGAGTAGGCTCTAGGAATTGGTGATCAACAGGCAAGGCTGGCGTGTTGCAGTCCACGGGGTTGGAAAGAGTTGGAAACAATTGAGTGACTGAACTGAACTGAACTTTGATGCAGTCTGAAACAAGGTGATCATTACTACATCACATGGGGAAAAGGGGGAAAAAAGTATTAACTGACAGCAAAGAACATTTAAATCAAATGACGTGAGTTTTACTTGGAGAGATCTTACATGGCATAAACCTTAAATATGGTGAAATTTCCAAGGCATCTTGACAAAATTTATGAGAAAAGCTATCTGTTCTGTTGATTGCAACAGAAGACCAATCAAAGAAATAATGATGGGGAAAACTGAATGACAAAGGAAATGAGTAATCTCAGTTGGAAAGATAAATTAACAAGATAAAAATCAAATAAAAATATGTGTCTGTGTTAGTTCAGGCAAACAATTCTTGCTGAAGGTGAGTGTACAGGAAACAGATGAAATAACGACAAGTTCCTAGTGAAATACATTATTGATACTTCCCTTTTTCTTGTTCACTTCCTCTAAAAAGTAGAAGGAAAAAACAATCCATTCCAAATGAAAGCATTTTGTCAGGAAGAGAGAAGGAGAAAATTTAAAACCCTTTTACAATTGACTTTGATAAATTGCTTTTATAATTTACTGTTTATAATTTACTTTATAATTTATGCAGGCTCCACACTGAGTTGGGGCTTCCCTCGAAAAGTGTCCCCTCTATGCAGGAAACTCAGGTTGATCCCTTTGTCCAGATGATGCCCTAGAGGAGGAAATGGCAACCCACTGCAGTATTTTTGCCTGGGAAATCCTATGGACAGAAGAGCCTCATAGGCTACAGTCCAAATAATTGCAGAGTTGGACAGGACTTAGAAATTAAACAACAGCAAAGGAATAGAAAAGTGATGTTACATGTCAGTGAAGAGGGATCTATATCAAATGAGACCAACTTGGAGAAAGTTGAATAGTCGGAAGTTTAGAATACCCAAATTTGACATATATCTTAGTAATACAATTCTGTTCATGAAAAGGCTCTCCCCTTGATGGCAATGAGTAGAAATATAAGACAGGTAATAATTCCATAAATTGAATATGGGTAATACGCAAAGAGTCGGACACGACTGAGTGACTGAACTGAACTGAACTGAATATGAAGTTAGAAGAAAAAGTTACTGACATAAAATCATGTAAAATCGTATCTCTGTGTCTTAGAGAGATGATCTTTAGGAGTTGAAGGGAAGGACATAATAAATAGATGAAAGAGAGGAACAAGATGGCAGAGGAGATGGTGAACGTGGAGTACATCTCTTCATGGACACATCAGGAATACACATTTAGACACAGAAGTGCTTGTAGAACACTAGCTGAGAGTGGACGGGAGTACTTGACCATCAGAAAAGAACCACACAAAACTGGGTAGGAAGAAGGAACTAAGGGGAAAAACAGGAGTGTTAGTAGGCTTGAAGGGTGGGGGAACTGAAACAGGGGTTTGATCGGGGCACATCGGGGCAGTTATCTGGGTCAGAGGAGGAATACTGAAGGCTGAGAATGAAGCAGCTGATCTGTGACAGCCTAAATGGAAGGAGAATCAGACAGTCCTAGAAGGCACGCTGGCTGGGAGCTGGAGTGTGGGGATTGTGGAGCAATCCCAGGATAAGGGCTACTGTTGACTGTGGAGAGATGCACTTAGGGAACATGAGGGAGAAACATGTGGTGAGAAATGCCTGTGGAGGAAAGCCAGGCAGCCATGAAAGCAAAGTGATACTGCTTGGTCATGTGTAGGGGGAGGAGCCGTCACCATAGCCTCTCTTAACCCACATGCCAGCACTGGGCAGCTGAACCCATCAAGTGCCAGACCTACAGAACAAAGAGCAGGACCCCACCCAGGGTGCCATTTTAAGTGCCTGACATACCAAACTACAGAGTAGGATTCCAGACCTGGTGCCCCTTTAAGTGCCTGACATGCTGATCTACAGAGTAGAACCCCAGCGGGGCAGAGACAGGGCTGGGAGTGGGGGTTGGTCTATGTGCCTGATGTGCCCAGCAACAGAGAAGAACCACAGGCAAGAGAGCCCTGTAAGTGCCTGAACAGGTGGAGCTATGGAGAAACCCTAGCCAAAGATCGATTGCCAACTCCCAGAGGCTCGAAAAAAGACTCAGATAGGGCCATAACTCTGAGGCAGTCCATGTCCCTGTACACTTGGCGCCATCAGGGTCCCTGTGACCCAAGTAGCTGCACCACGTTCCTGCTCAACCATCACTGGGACAAAGCTGCCACAGGCAAAAAAGTCTTGCATCTATACACGTGAAGCCACTTCAGTCATGTCGAATTCTGTGACCCTGTGGACTGTGACCTGCCAGTCTTCTCTGTCAGTGGGATTCTCCAGGCAAGAATACTGTAGTTTATTGGCCAATACTGGTTGCCATACCCTTCTAGAGAGCTACATTTCCTGCTGCCCTAGTCGCCAACTCCCCTGACTCCCTGATGCTGCCAGAACCCCTGAAACCCAAGCAGCTGCACCATCCCCACACCTGGCCCTTACTGGGGCAGCCCCCAGTCCTCCAAGGCAGCCTCAGGAGCAAACCCCAGTGGATGATCCACATGTAGAGGGGAAAATAAGACCACAATTGAAACCCAGGGGCACTGTGGCTAAGGAAGAAGATCCCAAACCTTCCCACCAGCTATACAAGCTGCAGATTAAATCCACATGATCAACTAGGCAGACTCTGTGTCTATGGAATATATAAATGGACATTGAGAGCTCCCACAAAAGAAAAAGCTCTAGTTCTGATAGCTGTGGACTTTGGAGGCAAAAACACACAGGAGTAGGACCAGATTAGAGTCTGAACTGTCCCCACAGCACATCCAGAGACCAGCGCAGTATTGGAGGTTATCCTAGGGAGGCAAGATGGTCTGTGACTCTGAGTGAGGGAAAGGACTCTGCAAAGAGAAACTCAAGAAAGACATTTATTATCCTTATATTTAGACTTGTTCTTTAGTTTCTTTTGGATTTTTTTTTCTTTTTTCCTCCCACTGCCCCCCCCCCACTGCCATTGTAGTTATTGATTTTATCAGTATTATGAAATCTAATTAAGCTTTTATTTTTTTAAATCATACTTTTAATTTCAGTTATAAACCTTTGCCTCTATTTTGGTCTTTTGCAGTTCTGTGTAATTTTCCTTTTTTTTTTCTTTCTTTCTTCTTTTTTAATTTTAATTTAAAAAATTTTAAACCTTAAAAAAATTTTTTATTATTTTTCTACACTTATTCCTTCATTTACTTTTCCTACTGTTCTTTTCTCTTTGATTTAATCTTTAATATATATAAAATCTTCTTTATCTATCTCTATTTAACTTTCCATTTTTCTTTTTTCTAAGATTTATTTCTTGTAATTGAAGGATAATTGCTTTACAATATTGTATTGATTTCTTGCATTCTTCAACATGAATCAGTCATAGGTATGCATATGTCCCCTCCCTCTTGAACTTCCCTCCTATCCCCCTCCCCATCCCACCCCTCTAGGTTGTCACGGAACACCGGTTTGAGCTCCCTGAGTCATACAGCAAATTCCCACTATCTATTTTACATATCGTAGTGTATATGTTTCCATGCTACTTTCTTTTTTTTTTTTTAACTTTACAATATTGTATTGGTTTTGCCATACATTGAAATGAATCTGCCACAGGTGTACATGTGTTCCCCATCCTGAAACCCCCTCCCACCTCCCTCTCCATCCCATCCCTCTGGGTCATCCGAGTGCACCAGCCCCAAGCATCCTGTATCATGCATTGAACCTGGACTGGTGATTCGTTTCACATATAATAATATACATGTTTCAATGCCACTCTCCCAAATCATTCTGCCCTCGCCCTCTCCCACAGAGTCCAAAAGATTGTTCTATACATCTGTGTCTCTTTTGCTTTCTCGCATACAGGGTTATTGTTACCATCTTTCTAAATTCCATATATATGCATTAGTGTACTGTATTGGTGTTTTTCTTTCTGGCTTACTTCATTCTGTATAATAGGCTCCAGTTTCATCCACCTCATTAGAACTGATTCAAATGTATTCTTTTTTAATGGCTGAGTAATATTGCATTGTATATATGTAGCACAGCTTTCTTATCCATTCGTCTACTGATGGACATCTAGGTTGTTTCCATGTCTTGGCTATTATAAACATTGCTGTGATGAACATTGGGGTACATGTGTCTCTTTCAATTCTGGTTTCCTCAGTGTGTATGCCCAGAAGTGGGGTTGCTGAGTCATAAGGCAATTCTATTTCCAGTTTTTTAAAGAATCTCCACACTGTTCTCAATAGTGGCTGTACTAGTTTGCATTCCCACCAACAGTGTAAGAGGGTTCCCTTTTCTCCACACCCTCTCCAGCATTTATTGCTTGTAGACTTTTGGATAGCAGCCATTCTGACTGGCGTGAAATGGTACCTCATTGTGGTTTTGATTTGCATTTCTCTGATAATGAGTGATGTTGAGCATCTTTTCATGTGTTTGTTAGCCATCTGTATGTTTTCTTTGGAGAAATGTCTGTTTAGTTCTTTGGCGCATCTTTTGATTGGGTCATTTATTTTTCTGGAATTGAGTTGCAGCAGTTGCTTGTATATTTTTGAGATTAGTTGTTTGTCGGTTGCTTCATTTGCTATTATTTTCTCCCATTCTGAAGGCTGTCTTTTCACCTTAGAGTTTAGAGTTTCCCTTGTTGTGCAAAAGATTTTAAGTTTAATTAGGTCCCATTTGTTTATTTTTGCTTTTATTTTCAATATTCTGGGAGGTGGGTCATAGAGGATCCTGCTGTGATGTATGTCAGGGAGTGTTTTGCCTATGTTCTCCTCTAAGAGTTTTATAGTTTCTGGTCTTACATTTAGATCTGTAATCCATTTTGAGTTTATTTTTGTGTATGGTGGTAGAAAGTGTTCTAGTTTCATTCTTTTACAAGTGGTTGACCAGTTTTCCCAGCACTACTTGTTAAAGAGATTGTCTTTAATCCACTGTATATTCTTGCCTCCTTTGTCAAAGATAAGGTGTCCATAGATGCGTGAATTTATCTCTGGGCTTTCTATTTTGTTCCATTGATCTATATTTCTGTCTTTGTGCCAGTACCATACTGTCTTGATAACTGTGGCTTTGTAGTAGAGCCTGAAGTCAGGTAGGTTGATTCCTCCAGTTCCATTCTTCTTCTTAAGATAGCCTTGGCTATTCGAGGTTTTTTGTATTTCCATACAAATTGTGAAATTATTTGTTCTGGTTTACTAAAAAATACCTTTGGTAGCTTGATAGGTATTGCACTGAATCTATAGATTGCTTTGGGTAGTATACTCATTTTCACTATATTGATTCTTCTGATCATGAACACGGTATATGTCTCCATCTAATTGTGTCCTCTTTGATTTCTTTCAACAGTGTTTTATAGTTTTCTATACATAGGTCTTTTGTTTCTTTAGGTAGATACATTCGTAAGTATTTTATTCTTTTCATTGCAATGGTGAACGGGATTGTTTCCTTCATTTCTCTTTCTGTTTTCTCATTGTTAGTGTATAGGAATGCAAGGGATTTCTGTGTGTTGATTTTATTTCCTGCAACTTTACTATATTCACTGATTAGCTCTAGTAATTTTCTGGTGGAGTCTTTAGCGTTTTCTATGTAGAGGATCATGTCATCTGCAAACAGTAAGAATTTTACTTCTTCTTTTCCAATCTGGATTCCTTTTATTTATTAATTTTTTTTTCTGCTCTGATTGCTTTGACTAAAACTTCCAAAACTATGTTGAATAGTAGTGGTGGTGGTGGGCACCCTTGTCTTGTTCCTGCCTTTAGGGGAAATGCTTTCAGTTTTTCACCATTGAGGATAATGTTTGCTGTGGGTTTGTCATATATAGCTTGTGTTATGTTGAGGTATGTTTCTTCTATTCCTGCTTTCCGGCGGGTTTTTATCATAAATGGATCTTGAATTTTGTCAAAGGATTTCTCTGCATCTATTGAGATAATCCTATGGTTTTTAACCTTCAATTTGTTAATGTCGTGTGTTACATTGATTGATTTGTAGATATTGAAGAATCCTTGCATCTCTGGGATAAAGCCCACTTAGTCATGATGTATGATCTTTTAAATATGTTGTTGGATTCTGTTTGCTAGAATTTATTTAAGGATTTTTGCATCTATGTTCATCAGTGATATTGGCCTATAGTTTTACTTTTTGTAGCATCTCTGTCAGGTATTGGTATCAGGGTAATATTGGCATCATAGAATGAGTTTGGAATTTTACCTTCCTCTGCAATTTTCTGGAAGAGTTTGAGTAGGATAGGTGTTAGCTCTTCCCGAAATTTTTGGTAGAATTCAGCTGTGAAGCCATCTGGATGTGGGCTTTTGTTTGCTGGAAGATTTCTGACTACAGTTTCAATTTCTGTGCTTGTGATGGGTCTCTTAAGATTTTCTATTTCTTCCTGGTTCAGTTTTTGAAAGTTGTACTTTTCTAAGAATTTGTCCATTTCTTCCACATTGTCCATTTTATTGCCATATAATTGCTGATAGTAGTCTCTTTTGATCCTTTGTATTTCTATGTTGTCTGTTATGATCTCTCCATTTTCATTTCTAATTTTGTTGATTTGATTTTTCTCCCTTTGTTTCTTGATGAGTCTGGCTAATGGTTTGTCAATATTATTTATCTTCTCAAAGAACTAGCTTTTGGCTTTGCTAATTTTTGCTATGGTCTCTTTTGTTTCTTTTTCATTTATTTCTGCCCTAAGTTTTAAGATTTCTTTCCTTCTACTAACCCTGGGCTTCTTCCTTTCTTACTTTTCTAGTTGTTTTAGGTGGAGAGTTAGGTTATTTATTTAATTTTTTTCTTGTTTCTTGAGGTATGCCTGTATTGCTATGAACCTTCCCCTTTGCACTGCTTTTACAGTGTCCCATAGGTTTTGGGTTGTTGTGTTATCATTTTCTTTCACTTCTATGCATATCTTTATTTCTTTTTTGATTTCTTCTGTGATTTGTTGGTTATTCAGCAGCATGTTGTTCAGCCTCTTTATTTTGAGATTTTTAATAGTTTTTCTCCTGTAATTGAGATCTAATCTTACTGCATAGTGGTTAGAAAAGAAGCTTGGAATGATTTCAATTTTTTAGAATTTACCAAGGCTAGATTTATGACCCAGGATGTGATCTACCCTGGAGAAGGTTCCATGTGCAGTTCGGAAAAAGGTGAAATTTATTGTTTTGTGGTGAAATGTCCTATAGGTATCAATTAGGTCTAACTGGTCTATTGTATCATTTAAAGTTTGTGTCTCCTTGTTAATTTTCTGTGTAGTTGATCTATCCATAGGTGTGACTAGGGTATTAAAGTCTCCCACTATTATTGTGGTATTGTTAATTTCCCCTTTCATACTTGTTAGCATTTGTCTTACATATTGTGGTGCTCTTATGTTGGGTGCATATATATTTATAAGTGTTATATCTTCTTCTTGGATTGATCCTTTGATCATTATGTAGTGACCTTCTTTATCTCTTTTCACAGCCTTTGTTTTAAAGTCTATTTTATCTGATATGAGTTTTGCTACTCCTGCTTTCTTTGGTCTCTATTTGCGTGCAATATCTTTTTCCAGCCCTTCACTTTCAGTCTGTATTTGTCCCTTGTTTTGAGGTGGGTCTCTTGTAGACAGCGTATATAGGGGTCTTGTTTTTGTCTCCATTCAGCCAGTCTTTGTCTTTTGGTTGGGGCATTCAACCCATTTACGTTTAAGGTAATTACTGATAAGTATGATCCCGTTGCCATTTACTTTATTGTTTTGGGTTCAAGTTTATGCACCCTTTTTGTGTTTCCTGTCTAGACAATATCCTTTAGCATTTGTTGGAGAGCTGGTTTGGTGGTGCTGAAGTCTCTCAGCTTTGCTTGTCTGTAAAGCTTTTGATTTCTCCTTCATATTTGAATGAGATCTTTGCTGGGTACAGTAATCTGGGCTGTAGGTTATTTTTTTCATCACTTTAATTATGTCTTGCCATTCCCTCCTGGCTTGAAGAGTTTCTATTGAAAGATCAGCTGTTATCCTTATGGGAATTCCCTTGTGTGATATCTGTTGTTTTTCCCTTGCTGCTTTTAATATTTGTTCTTTGTGTTTGATGTTTGTTAATTTGATTAATATGTGTCTTGGGGTGTTTTGCCTTGGATTTATCCTGTTTGGGACTCCCTGGGTTTCTTGGACTTGGGTGATTATTTCCTTTCCCATTTTAGGGAAGTTCTCAACTATTATCTCCTCAAGTATTTTCTCATGATCTTTCTTTTTGTCTTCTTCTTCTGGGACTCCTATGATTCAAATGTTGGAGCATTTAGCATTATCCCAGAGGTCCCTGAGTTTGTCCTTATTTCTTTTAATTCTTTTTTCTTTTCTGTTTCATTTATTTCTGCCATTCTATTTTTTACCTCACTTATCCTATCTTCTGCCTCTGTTATTCTACTGTTGGCTCACTCCAGAGTGCTTTTGATCTCCTTTGTTGCATTATTCATTATATATTGATTCTTTTTTATTTCTTCTAGGTCCTTGTTAAACCTTTCTTGCATCTTCTCAATCCTTGTCTCCAGGCTATTTATCTGTAACTCAATTTGGTTTCAAGATTTTGTATCATTTTCACTATCATTATTCGGAATTCTTTATCAGTAGATTCCCTATCTCCTCCTCTCTTGTTTGGTTTGGTGGGCATTTATTCTGTTCCTTTACCTGCTGGGTATTTCTCTGCCTTTTCTTCTTGTTTATATTGCTGTGTTTGTGGTGCCTTTTCTGTATTCTGGCAGTTTGTGGAGTTCTCTTTATTATGGAGGTTCCTCGCTGTGGGTGGGGTTGGATGGGTGGCTTGTCAAGGTTTCCTGGTTAGGGAAGCTTGTGTCAGTGTTCTGGTGGGTGGAGCTGGATTTCTTCTCTCTGGAGTGCAATGAAGTGTCCAGTAATGAGTTATGAGATGTCAGTGGGTTTGGAGTAACTTTGGACAGCATGTATATTGAAGCTCAGGGCTATGTTCCTGTGTTGCTGGAGATTTGTGTGGTATGTCTTGCTCTGGAAATTGTTGGCCCTTGGGTGGTGCTTAGTTTCAGTGTAGGTATGGAGGTGTTTGATGAGCTCCTATTGATTACTGTTCCCTGGAGTCAAGAGTTCTCTGGTGTTCTCAGGATTTGGACTTAAGCCTTCTGCCTCTGGTTTTCAGTCTTATTCTTACAGTAGCCTCAAGACTTCTCCATCTATACAGAACCAATTATTAAACATCTAGGTTAATGATGAAAAGTTTCTCCACAGTGAGGGACACCCAGAGAGGTACACAGAGTTACATGGAGAAAAGAAGAGAGAGGAGGGAGATAGAGGTGACCAGGAGGAGAAGAGAGGGAATCAAAAGGGAAGAGAGCAAGCTAGATAGTATCACTTCCCTGTGTGCTGTCCACAGTCTGGATCCCTCAGAGATGTTCATGGAGTTATAGAGAGAAGAGAAGAGGGAGGAAGGAGACAGAAGTGGCCAGGAGGTTTAAAGGGGGAATCAAAAGGAGAGAGACAGATCTAGCCAGTAGTAAGTTCCCTAAGTGTTCTCTACAGACTGGAACACACAAAGAGATTCACAGAGTTGGGTAGAGAAGAGAATGGGGAGGGAGGAGATAGAGGCGACCTGATGGAGAAAAAGGAGAGTCCAAAAGAGGAGAGAGCTATCAAGCCAGTAATCTTGCTCCCAAGTAAAAATGGGTACTGAAGATTGGGTTCTTAAAGGTACAAAAGTGATAACAAATACCAAAAAGCAAAGATTAAAAATCTAAAGTGGAGGTTAGATTCTCAAAAATACAATATTAAAGAAAAAAACAGCGGGGGAGGAGCTAAGATGACAGAGGAATAGGACGGGGAGACCACTTTCTCCCCCACAAATTCATCAAAAGAACATTTAAATGCCAAGTAAATTCCGCAAAACAACTTCTGACTGCCAGCAGAGGACATCAGGTACCCAGAAAAGCAGCCTATTGTCTTCGAAAGGAGGTAGGAAAAAATATAAAAGACAAAAAAAGAGACAAAAGAGGGAGGGATGGAGCTCCATCCTGCAAATGGTCTTAAAAAGACAGAAGTTTCCAAACACCAAGAAACACTCTCACTGCTGAGTCTTGCCGAGCCTTGGAAGCACACAGGGCAACATAACAGGGAGGAAAAATAAATAAACAATTAAAACTCACAGATTACAAGCCCAATGGTAACTTCCTCAGCAGAGAAGCAGCGCAGATGCCTGCACCCGCCACTGGCAAGCAGGGGCTGGGCAGGGAGGCATGGACTGCATCGCTTAGAGTAAGGATCTGGCCTGAATGCCCTGAGTGCTATCTGAGTGAACTAACTTGGGCTAGCCAACCAGACTGTGGATTAACTACCACTTGAAAAGCCAGCCCTAACCTCAGACACCGCCAGGCTTGCGCGCAGAACAAAGGACTGAAAAGAGATACCCGGTTGCAGACCATCCCCCTCTGGTGACAGGCAGCCAAAGCTGGAAGGGGGCAATCGCAGCCCCAGAGAGACATTATCTACAAAACTGTAAGCAAGCTTCTTTGCTAAGACTTCTTGGGGTTCTGGACGGTCAATATTTGCCTGAGAAGGTGCGCTGGTTGTACACCCAGAAAACCGAGCGGTGGGGAGGCGATAAGTTGCAGCAACCGCTCTCGCCAAACACTTCATCACCTGAGTTGCTCAGACCTGGGAAGAGCACAAAACGCAGGCCCAACCAAGTCTGTGCCTCTGAGGACTACCGGAGTGCCTGAACCTGAGCGGCTTAGACCTGGGAGGTGCATGCAGCCCAGGGCCAGCCTCGGATGGTTCCCAGTGGAGCAACCTAGAGCCTGAGCAGTGTGGGCAGGATGGGTACATGCTCCGTGAGTGGGGGCAGGCCCAGTGTGGCTGAGGCACTGCAAGCACACGCCAGTGTTATTTGTTTGCAGTGTCCCTCCCTCCCCACAGTGCGACTGAATAAGTGAGCCTAAAAAAAAAAAAAAAAAGTGTCCACCACCACCCCCTTTGTGTCAGGGTGGAAATCAGACACTGAAGAGACCAGCAAACAGAAGAAGCTAAAACAGAGGGAACCGCCTTGGAAACGACAGGTGCAATAGATTAAAACTCTGTCGTTAGTACCAACTACATAGGAAGAGGCCTATAGATCTTGAGAAATATAAGCCAGACCAAGGAACTAGCTGAAAATGAACTGATCCCAAAACATCCACAACACCAGAGAAAGTCCTAGATGTATTTTTACTATTTTTATGATCATTCTTTCTCTTAAAAAAAATTTTTTTTCTGTTTTCACCTTTAGTATTTTATTTTATTTTTTTAAGTTTTATTTTATTTTTAAACTTTACAATATTGTATTAGTTTTGCCAAATATCGAAATGAATCCACCACAGGTATACCTGTGTTCCCCATCCTGAACCCTCCTCCCTCCTCCCTCCCTATACTCTCCCTCTGGGTCGTTCCAGTGCACCAGCCCCAAGCATCCAGTATTGTGCATCGAACCTGGACTGGTGACTCGTTTCATACATGATATTATACATGTTTCAATGCCATTCTCCCAAATCTCCCCACCCTCTCCCTCTCCTAATTTTTTTTTAAAAATTTAAGTTCTCTATTACTCCTTTAATTTTCACTTTTATAACCTAATATTACTTTGCAAAAAAAAAAGACCTTATTTTTTTAAAAGCAAACTTCACATATATATTTTTTATAATTTTTGTAAGTTTTTTTTTTCTCTCTTTCTTTTTTTTTTCTTCTTTTTTTCTTTAACACTGTATTTTTGAAATTCCAAGCTCTACTCTAGATTTTTAATTTTTGCTTTTTGGTATTTGTTATCAATTAGGTACCTATATCTATCTATCTATCTATCTATCTATATATTAATAATTTTTGTGACTTTTTTCTTTTTCTCTTTCTTCTTCTTCTTCTTTTCTTTAACATTGCATTTTTGAAATTCCTAACTCTACTCTAGATTTTTAATTCTTGCTTTTTGGTATTTGTTATCAATTTTGTACCTTGAGGAACCCAATCTTCATTACCCATTTTTACTTGAGAGTGAGATTACTTGCTTGACTGCTGTCTCCCCATTTGGACTCTCCTTTTTCTCCACCAGGTAGCCCGTGTCTCCTCCCTAACCCCTCTCTGCTCTACCCAACTCTTTGAATTTCTGTATGTTCCAGACGGTAGAGAACACTTAGGGAACTGATTACTGGCTGGATCTGTCTCTCTCCTTTTCATTCCCCCTTTTATCCTCCTGGCTACCTCTGTCTCCTTCCTCCCTCTTCTCTTCTCTGCATAACTCCGTGAACATTTCTGAGTGGTCCAGTTGTGGAGTGCACATAAGGAAGTGATTACTGGCTAGCCTGCTCTCTCCTCTATTGATTCTACCTCACCTCATTCAGATCACCTCTAACGCCCTCCTCCCTCTTCTCTTCTCCATGTAACTATGTGAACCTCTCTGGGTGTCCCTCACTGTGGAGAAACTTTTCATCTTTAACCTAGATGTTTAATCAATGGTGGTGCATAGAAGGAGAAGTTTTGAGAGTACTGTAAAAATAAGACCAAAAACCGGAAGCAGGAGGCTTAAGTCCAAACCCTGACTCCAGGGAACTCCTGACTCCAGGCAACATTAATTGACAGGTGCTCATCAAACATCTCCATAGCTACACTGAAACCAAGCACCACAGTAGGGCCAACAAGTTCCAGAGTAAGACATACCACACAAATTCTCCAGCGACACAGGAACACAGCCCTGAGCTCCAATATACAGGGGGCCCAAAGTTACTCCAAACCCATTGACATCTCATAACTCATTACTGGACACTTCATTGCACTACAGAGAGAAGAAATCCAGCACCATCCCACCAGAACTCTTACACAAGCTTCCCTAACCAAGAAACCTTGAGAAGGCACCTGTACAAACCCACACACAGTGAGGAAACTCCACAATAAAGAGAACTCCACAAACTGCCAGAATACAGAAAGGCACCCCAAACTCAGCAATATAAACTAGATGAAGAGACAGAGGAATACCAAGCAAGTAAAGGGACAGGATAAATGCATACCAAACCAAACAAAAGAGGAAGAGATAGGGAATCTACCTGATAAAGAATTCTGAATAATGATAGTGAAATGATACAAAATCTTGAAATCAAAATAGAATCTCAGTTAAATAGCCTGGAGACAAGGATTGAGAAGATGCAAGAAAGGTTTAACAAGGACCTAGAAGAAATAAAAAAGAGTCAATATATGATTAATAATGCAATAAATGAGATCAAAAACACTCTGGAGACAACAAAGAGTAGAATAACAGAGGCAGAAGATAGGATTAGTGAATTAGAAGATAGAATGGTAGAAATAAGTGAATCCCAGAGGAAAAAAGAAAAAAGAATTAAAAGAAATGAGGACAATCTCAGAGAACTCCAGGACAATATTAAACACTACAATATTTGAATCATAGGAGTCCCAGAAGAAAAAGACAAAAAGAAAGATCATGAGAAAATACTTGAGGAGATAATAGTTGAGAACTTCCCTAAAATGGGAAAGGAAATAATCACCCAAGTCCAAGAAACCCAGGGAGTCCCAAACAGGATAAATCCAAGGCAAAACACCCCAAGACACATATTAATCAAATTAACAAACTTCAAACACAAAGAACAAATATTAAAAGCAGCAAGGGAAAAACAACAGATATCACACAAGGGAATTCCCATAAGGATAACAGCTGATCTTTCAATAGAAACTCTTCAAGCCAGGAGGGAATGGCAAGACATACTTAAAGTGATGAAAAAAATAACCTACAGCCCAGATTACTGTACCCAGCAAGGATCTCATTCAAATATGAAGGAGAAATCAAAAGCTTTACAGACAAGCAAAGCTGAGAGACTTCAGCACCACCAAACCAGCTCTCCAACAAATGCTAAAGGATATTGTCTAGACAGGAAACACAAAAAGGGTGCATAAACTTGAACCCAAAACAATAAAGTAAATGGCAACGGGATCATACTTATCAGTAATTACCTTAAACGTAAATGGGTTGAATGCCCCAACCAAAAGACAAAGACTGGCTGAATGGAGACAAAAACAAGACCCCTATATATGTTGTCTACAAGAGACCCAACTCAAAATAGGGGACACATACAGACTGAAAGTGAAGGGCTGGAAAAAGATATTTCATTCAAATAGAGACCAAAAAAAAGCACGAGTAGCAAAACTCATATCAGATAAAATAGACTTTAAAACAAAGGCTGTGAAAAGAGACAAAGAAGGTCACTACATAATGATCAAAGGATCAATCCATGAAGAAGATATAACACTTATAAATATATATGCACCCAACATAAGAGCACCACAATATGTAAGACAAATGCTAACAAGTATGAAAGGGGAAATTAACAATACCACAAGAATAGTGTGAGACTTTAATACCCCACTCACACCTATGGATAGATCAACTAAACAGAAAATTAACAAGGAAACACAAACTTTAAACAATACAATAGACCAGTTAGACCTAATTGATATCTATAGGACATTTCACCCCAAAACAATTAATTTCACCTTTTTCTCAAGCACACACGGAACCTTCTCCAGGATAGATCACATCTTGGGTCATAAATGTAGCCTTGGTAAACTCAAAAAAATTGAAATCATTCCAAGCATCTTTTCTGACCACAATACAGTAAGATTAGATCTCAATTACAGGAGAAAAACTATTAAAAATTCCAACATATGGAGGCTGAACAACATGCTGCTGAATAGCCAACAAATCACACAAGAAATAAAAAAAAAATCAACATTTTCATAGAAACAAATGAAAATGAAAACACAACAACCCAAAACCTATGGGACACTGTAAAAGCACTCCTAAAGGGGAAAGTTCATAGCAATACAGGCATACCTCAAGAAACAAGAAAAAAGTCAAATAAATAACCTAACTCTACACCTAAAGCAACTAGAAAGGAAGAAATGAAGAACCCCAGGGTTAGTAGAAGGAAAGAAATCTTAAAAATTAGGGCAGAAATAAATGCAAAAAAAACAAAAGAGACCATAGCAAAAATCAACAAAGCCAAAAGCTTGTTCTTTGAAAGGATAAATAAAATTGACAAACAATTAGCCAAACTCATCAAGAAACAAAGGGAGAAAAATCAAATCAATAAAATTAGAAATGAAAATGGAGAGATGGTAACAGTCAACACAGAAATACAAAGGATCATAAGAGACTACTATCAGCAATTATATGGCAATAAAATGGACAACATGGAAGAAATGGACAAATTCTTAGAAAAGTACAACTTTCCAAAACTGAACCAGGAAGAAATAGAAAATCTTAAGAGACCCATCACAAGCACAAAAATTGAAACTGTAGTCAGAAATTTTCCAGCAAACAAAAGCCCAGATCCAGATGGCTTCACAGCTGAATTCTACCAAAAATTTCGGGAAGAGCTAACACCTATCCTACTCAAACTCTTCCAGAAAATTGCAGAGGAAGGTAAACTTTCAAACTCATTCTATGAGGCCACCATCACCCTAATCCCAAAACCTGACAAAGATGCCACCAAAAAAGAAAACTACAGGCCAATATCACTGATGAACCTAGATGCAAATATCCTTAATAAAATTCTATCAATCAGAATCCAACAACACTTTAAAAAGATCATACACTATGACCAAGTGGGCTTTATCCCAGAGATGCAAGGATTCTTCAATATCCACAAATCAATCATTGTAATACACCACATTAACAAAATGAAAAATAAAAACCATAGGATTATCTCAATAGATGCAGAGAAATCCTTTGACAAAATTCAAGATCCATTTATGATAAAAACCAGCCAGAAAGCAGGAATAGAAAGAACATACCTCAACATAATAAAAGCTACATATGACAAACCCACAGCAAACGTTATCCTCAATGGTGAAAAATTTCCCCTAAAGGCAGGAACAAGACAAGGGTGCCCACTGTCACCATTACTATTCAAAATAGTTTTGGAAGTTTTGGCCACAGCAATCACAGCAGAAAAATAAATAAAAGGAATCCAGATTGTAAAAGAAGTAAAATTCTCACTGTTTGCAGATGACGTGATCCTCTACATAGAAAACCCTAAAAACTCCACCAGAAAATTACTAGAGCTAATCAATGAATATAGTAAAGTTGAGGAATATAAAATCAACACATAGAAATCTTTTGCATTCCTATACACTAATAATGAGAAAATAGAAAGAGAAATTAAGGAAACAATTCCATTCACCATTGCAACGAAAAGAATGAAATACTTAGGAATATATCTACCTAAAGAAACTAAAGACCTATATATAGAAAACTATAAAACACTGTTGAAAGAAAAAAAGAGGACACTAATAGATGGAGAAATATACAATGTTAATGCATTGGAAGAATCAATATAGTGAAAATAAGTATACTACCCAGAGCAATTTATAGATTCAATGCAATCCCTATCAAGCTACCAATGATATCCTTCACAGAGCTAGAACAAATAATTTCACAATTTGTATGGAAATACAAAAAACCTCGAATAGCCAAAGCAATCTTGAGAAAGAAGAATGGAACTGGAGGAATCAACCTGCCTGACTTCAGGTTCTACTACAAAGCCACAGTCATCAAGACCGTATGGTACTGGCACAAAGACAGAAATACAGATCAATGGAACAAAATAGAAAGCCCAGAGATAAATCCACGCACGTATGGACACCTTATCCTTGACAAAGGAGGCAAGAATATACAATGGAGAAAAGACAATCTTTTTAACAAGTGGTGCTGGGAAAACTGGTCAACCACTTGTAGAAGGATGAAACTAGAACACTTTCTAACACCATACACAAAAATAAACTCAAAATGGATTACAGATCTAAATGTAAGACCAGAAACTATAAAACTCTTAGAGGAGAACATAGGCAAAACACTCTCTGACATACATCACAGCAGGATCCTCTATGATCCACCTCCAAGAATATTGGAAATAAAAGTAAAAATAAACAAATGGGACCTAATTAAACTTAAAAGCTTCTGCACAACAAAGGAAACTATAAGCAAGGTGAAAAGGCAGCCTTCAGAATGGGAGAAAATAATAGCAAATGAAGCAACTGACAAACAACTAATCTCAAAAATATACAAGCTCAATTCCAGAAAAATAAACGACCTAATCAAAAAATGGGCCAAAGAACTAAATAGACATTTCTCCAAAGAAAACATACAGATGGCTAACAAACACATGAAAAGATGCTCAACATCACTCATTATCAGAGAAATGCAAATCAAAACCACTATGAGGTACCATTTCACGCCAGTCAGAATGGCTGTGATCCAAAAGTCTACAAGCAATAAATGCTGGAGAGGGTGTGGAGAAAAGGGAACCCTCTTACACTGTTGGTGGGAATGCAAACTAGTACAGCCACTATGGAGAACAGTGTGGAGATTCCTTTAAAAACTGGAAATAGAACTGCCTTATGATCCAGCAATCCCACTGCTGGGCATACACACTGAGGAAATCAGAATTGAAAGAGATACATGTACCTCAGTGTTCATCGCAGTAGGACATGGAAGCAACCTAGATGTCCATCAGCAGATGAATGGATAAGAAAGCTGTGGTACATATAAACAATGGAGTATTACTCAGCCATTAAAAAGAATATATTTGAATCAGTTCTAATGAGGTGGATGAAACTGGAGCCTATTATACAGAGTGAAGTAAGCCAGAAAGAAAAGCACCAATACAGTATACTAACTACTATATATGGAATTTAGAAAGATGGTAACAATAACCCTGTATATGAGACAGCAAAAGAGATACTCATGTATAGAACAGTCTTTTTGACTCTGTGGGAGAGGGAGAGGGTGGGATGATTTGGGAGAATGGCATTGAAACATGTATAATATCATATATGAAACAAGTCGCCAGTCCAGGTTCGATGCACAATACTGGATGCTTGGGGCTGGTGCACTGGGACGACCCAGAAGGATGGTATGGGGAGGGAGGAGGGTTTAGGATGGGGAACACGTGTATACCTATGGCAGATTTATGTTGATATATGGCAAAACCAATACAATATTGTAAAGTTGAAAAAAAAAGTCACAAAAATTATAATATATATATATGAAGTTTGCTTTAAAAATAGGGTCTTTTTTTGCAATGTAATAGGTTATAAAAATGAAAATTAAAGGAGTAATAGAGGACTTAAAATTAAAAAATAAAAATTTAAAAAATGATAATAGTAAAAATATATCTATGACTTTCTCTGGTGGTGTTGTGGCCAGTGTGGGGTCAGTTCATTTTCAGATAGTTCCTTGATCTGGCTTATAGTTTTCAAGATCTATAGGCCCCTTCCTATGTAGTCGGTGCTAATTGCTGGGTTTTAATCTATTGCACCTGTCACTTCCAAAGTGGTTCCCTCTGTTTATTTTAGCTTCTTCTGTTTGCTGGTCTCTTCCGTGTCTAATTTCCACCCTGACACAAGGGGGCAGTGGTGGTCACTTTTTTTAGGCTTACTTTTTCAGGCATGCTGTGGGGAGGGTGGAACACTTCAAACAAACATCACTGGTGTTTGTGGGGAGTGCTCACATTGTCGGCCACCCTGGGTTTGCCCCTGTTCATGGCGTGTGTGCTTCCCAGTCTACACTGTTCAGGCTCTAGGTTGCCCTGCCAGGAACTGTCTGAGGTGGGCCCTGGGTTGCATGCACTTCCCAGGTCTAAGCCACTCAGGTTCCGGTTCTCAGGGACTCCACAAAGGCGCAGACCTGATTGGGCCTGCGTTTTGTGCCCTTCCTAGGTCTGAACAGCTCAGGTGACCAGATGCTTGGTGAGCTCAGTCACCCCCAGTTGGGGGCTGTGTCTTATCTCCTCTCCCATCCCAGCTGCCAGGTTTTCTGGGTGTACAACCGGTGCACAACTGGCGCGCCTTCTCAGGTGTGCCCTCTGTCTCTTCTGGGGAGCTGATCTCTGGCTGCAACCCTCCCGGCAGATGTCGACCATTCAGAATCCCAAGAAGTCTTGGTTAGCAACCAAGCCTGCTTGCAGTTTGGTAGATGATGCCTCTCTGGGGCCACAGTTTCCCCTTTCCATCTCTGGCTGCCCTCACCTGCCTGTCTCTGGCAGGGGATGGGCCAGTCCGCAGCTGGCTAGCTTTGCTCAGTCCTTTGTTCTGTGAGTGGGCCTGGTGGTGTCTTAGGTTAGGGCTTTTTGAGGGAAAGCTATCCCACAGTCTGGGTTGCTATCTCAAGTTAGTTCCTTCAGATTTCCCTCAGGGCATTCATGCCCGGTCCTCACCCTAAGCAATGCAGCCCGTGCCTCCCTGCCCAGTCCACACTTGCTAGTGGCAGATGCGAGTATCTGTGCTGCTTCTCCCCTGGGAGTTGCCATTAGGCATGTAATCTGTGGGTTTTAATTATTTACTTATTTTTCCTCCCTGTTATGTTGCCCTCTGAGGTTCCAAGGCTTGCCACAGACTTGCCGGTGAGAGTTTTTCCTGGTGTTTGGAAACTTCTCTCTTTTTTAAGACTCCCTTCCAGGGACGGATCTCCGTCCCTAGACCTTTTGTCTCTTTTTTTATCTTTTATATTTTCTCCTACCTCCTTTTGAAGACAATGGGCTGCCTTTCTGGGTGCCTGATGTCAGCATTCAGAAGTCGTTTTGTGGAATTTGCTCAGCACTCAAATGTTCTTTTGATGAATTTGTGGGGGAGAAAGTGGTTTCCCTGTCCTATTCCTCTGCCATCTTCAATTCAGTTCAGTCGCTCAGTCATGTCCGACTCTTTGCAACCCCATGAATCGCAGCAAGCCAGGCCTCCCTGTCCATCACCAACTCCCGGAGTTCACTCAGACTCACATCCGTCGAATCAGTGATGTCATCCAGCCATCTCATCCTCTGTCATCCCCTTTTCCTCCTGCCCCCAATCCCTCCCAGCATCAGAGTCTTTTCCAATGAGTCAACTCTTCGCATGAGGGGGCCAAAGTACTGGAGTTTCAGCTTTAGCATCATTCCTTCCAAAGAAATCCCAGGACTGATCTCCTTCAGAATGGACTGGTTGGATCTCCTAGCAGTCCAAGGGACTCTCAAGAGTCTTTTCCAACACCACACTTCAAAAGCATCAATTCTTTGGCACTCAGCTTTCTTCACAGTCCAACTCTCACATCCATACATGACCACTGGAAAAACCATAGCCTTGACTAGACGGATCTTTGTTGGCAAAGTAATGTCTCTGCTTTTGAATATGCTATCTAGGTTGGTCATAACTTTCCTTCCAAAGAGTAAGCGTCTTTTAATTTCATGGCTGCAATCATCATCTGCAGTGATTTTGGAGCCCCCAAAAATAAAGTCTGACACTGTTTCCACTGTTTCCCCATCAATTTCCCATGAAGTGATGGGACTGGATGCCATGATCTTCGTTTTCTGAATGTTGAACTTTAAGCCAACTTTTTCACTCTCATCTTTCACTTTCATCAAGAGGCTCTTTAGTTCCTCTTCACTTTCTGCCATAAGGGTGGTGTCATCTGCATATCTGAGGTTATTGATATTTCTCCCGGCAGTCTTGATTCCAGCTTGTGCTTCTTCCAGCCCAAAGTTTCTCATGATGTACTCTGCATAGAAGTTAAATAAGCAGGGTTACAATATACAGCCTTGACGTACTCCTTTTCCTATTTGGAACCAGTCTGTTGTTCCATGTCCAGTTCTAACTGTTGCTTCCTGACCTGCATACAGGTTTATCAAGAGGCAGGTCAGGTGGTCTGGTACTCCCATCTCTTTCAGAATTTTCCACAATTTATTGTGATCCACACAGTCAAAGGCTTTGGCATAGTCAATAAAGCAGAAACAGATGTTTTTCTGGAACTCTCTTGATTTTCGATGATCCAGCAGATGTTGGCAATTTGGTCTCTGGTTCCTCTGCCTTTTCTTAAAACCAGCTTGAACATCTGGAAGTTCAAGGTTCATGTATTGCTGAAGCCTGGCTTGGAGAATTTTGAGCATTACTTTGCCAGCATGTGAGATGAGTGAAATTGTGCGGTAGTCTGAGCATTCTTTGGCATTGCCTTTCTTTGGGATTGGAATGAAAACTGACCTTTTCCAATGCTGTGGCCACTGCTGAGTTTTCCAAATTTACTGGCATATTGAATGCAGCACTTTCACAGCATCATCTTTCAGGATTTGAAAAAGCTCAATTGGAATTCCATCACCTCCACTAGCTTTGTTCGTAGTGATGCTTTCTAAGGCCCACTTGACTTCACATTCCAGGATGTCTGGCTCTAGGTCAGTGATCACACCAATGTGATTATCTGGGTCATGAAGATCTTTTTTGTACAGTTCTGTGTATTCTTGCCACCTCTTCTTAACATCATCTGCTTCTGTTAGGTCCATACAATTTCTGTCCTTTATTGAGCCTATCTTTGCATGAAGTGTTCCCTTAGTATCTCTAATTTTCTTGAAAATATCTCTTGTCTTTCCCATTCTGTTGTTTTCCTCTATTTCTTTCCATTGATCACCGAAGAAGGCTTTGTAATGACCTGGGCAGACCAAATCTTGGAATGATTTCATGGAGCAGTTTTTTTTACCACCTCCTCAGCCTTCTCAGTCTGGGTGGGAAAGCCTTCAATCCATCCTGTGAATGTATTTATCATATCTAATAGGTATTTACACCCTTGAGAAACTGGCATCTGGGTGAAGTCCATCTGCCAGTCCTCTCCTGGGTAGGGCCCACGTCGTTGGACAGGCTGGGCCAGCTGGGGTCTTCGAGCTCCTTGGGGGTTGTTTAATTGGCAAGTGGGACAAAAGGAGACCACCTGTCTTATAGTCGTTTGGAAGCCTGTTCCTCTGAAGGATCTTTCTAGTAATCTTTTGAGGGCCTTTTCTCTTAAATGAGTAGTGGCATGTAAGGAGTTAACCAACTTCCATTGGAAGTTTCCAGGGAGAAAAATGAGTCCCTCCTTTTGGAACCACCCCATATGATCTTCTTGAAAGCCCTCGCTCTTAGCTTTAAGAGTCTCACTTTCAGTATATGAAGGAGCTTCTGGCAAATTAGTCTGTGGAACTAAGGTGGCAATCCCTATTAGGACATGGTTCTGTAATTCTGCTCTCCTAGCTGCCTGATCAGCTGCTTGGTTCCCTCGTGCCACTTCTGTATTCCCTTTTTGGTGTCCTTTACAGCAGGAGACTGAAACCTCAGTGGGTAGATGGACTGCCTCCAAGAGTCGAAGAATCTGATCACTATATCTGATTGGGGACCCTCGGGTGGTCAAGTCGCCCCTTTCTTTCCAAATAGCTGCATGTGCATGTAGCACCAGAAAGGCATATTTGAGTCAGTGTAAATGGCTATTCTTTTTCCTTTTCCCAGCTCTAAAACTCGAGTCAGGGTTATGAGCTCAGCTAACTGGGCTGAAGTAACTGGTGGCAGAGGCTTAGCCTCTATGGTCTCAAAATTGGAGACTACTGCATACCCGGCTCTTCTTTTTCCATCCAGGACAAAGCTGCTTCCATCAGTGTACCAGATTTCCTCAGGATTGGTCAAAGGATCTTCTGACAATCCCTCTCGGGGTTTTGTCCAGTGGTCCAAGGTTTCTAGACAAGAGTGAAAGGGGAGAGAGCCCTCGCAGGTAGGTAGGAGGGTGGCTGGGTTAAGAACCTCACAAGGGGATATAGTGAGGCCTGGATTTTCCATCAGCATTACTTGATATCTGAGGATTCTTTGATCAGACATCCATAAATGGCCTCTCCCATTTAGGAGTTTGTTTTACTTGGTGGCTGGTAAAAATAGTTAGTTTGTCCCCAAAGGAAAGTTTTAAAGCATCTTCTATCATGATTGCAATAGCTGCAAGATTTCGAAGGCAATGGGGCCATCCTCGGGTAGCTGGATCGAGCCTCTTGGATAAGTAAGCTACAGGCTGGGGCTCAGATCCCAACCTTTGAGTTAACACTCCCAAGGCTATTCCCTCTCTTTCATGGACATAAAGTTGGAATACTTTTTCTAGGTCTGGCAACCTCAAGGCAGGTACCTGAGTTAAGGCCTGTTTTAGTGTAGCCTCTGCCTTCTTTTGAGGAGCTCCCCACATCAGTGGGATTGAATCATCTCGTCCCTTTAAGCTTTCATATAAGGACTGGGCAATTAGGCCATAGTTGGGTATCCAGATTCTACAATAACCAGTTAAACCCAGGAAAGCTCGCAATTATTTTCAAGTCGTGGGGGAGGGCAACTGGAGAATTCCTTGTACCCGATCACAGGACAGCCTCCTGGACCCGTGTGTAATCTGAACTCCCAGGTAAGTGACCTTTGTCTGGACCATCTGTGCCTTAGCACGGGAGGCTTTATATCCCCATTCTGCCAAGAAGTTTAGAAACTGAATTGCATGTTGTTGGGCACTTTTCTCATCTGGAGAGCAGAGTAGTAGGTCATCTACATATTGTCATATTTTCCCATTAGGTCCCAGGTCCAGATCTAGGAGGTCCGGGCTAAGGGCCTGTCCAAATAGATGGGGGCTATCTCTGAACCCCTGAGGTAATACTGTCCAAGTAATCTGTTGGTGTTTTTCTCCTGGGGCCTCCCGCTCAAAGGCAAAAAGGTATTGGGATTCTTTAGCCAGTGGTATGCAAAAAAATGCATCTTTGAGATCCAAGACTGTAAACCACTTGGCACTGGGTGGGATTTCTCCCAAGACTACATAGGGATTGGGTACTGTGGGATGGAGGGGGACTACAGCTTCATTTATGATCCGGAGATCTTGAACCATTCACCAGGTTCCGTCTTTTTTCTTTACTGAGAGGATTGGGGTGTTACATGGCGAACTGGTGGGGACCAATAGCCCACAAGCAAGGAATTTATTTATTAAAGGCTGTAGTCCCTCCCGAGCCTCTCTTTTGAGAGGATATTGTTTCCAGTTAGGAAACCGAGTGGGATCTCGGAGGACAATGATGACCAGTTCAGCTTGGTGGGCTCGTCCAGGAATCCCCTGGTCCCACACCTGGGGGTTAATTTTGTCTTCCCATAGTTTGTGGTCCCTCTCTATTGCAGGTGTAGTGGGTTCTTCAGTAGTAACCAGGAGCTGTAGAGCTCTAGGGGCTAAAAAACTTCCCATCACAAGGGTGGTCTCCAGTTTAGTGAGTATATCTCTTCCCAATAAGGGAGTAGGACACTCAAGGACCACCAGAAACTGGTGGGAAAATATTTGTCCATCCCAGCAACAAAGAAGTGCTCAGGTGAATCTTTTAGTAGTTGTTTTTCCTGTAGCACCCAAAATGGTACATGTTTGGGAGGAGAAGGCTCCAGAGTAGGAGATCAAGACAGAATAGTTATCCCCTGTGTCAACCAAGAAATTCTCGGACCTACCTGCCACATCCAGTTGTACCCTTGGCTTCAGCCCTGTGATGGTTATCTGTGACAGGTGGGCTGGCTTGAGCGGGCCACTTCAGTCCTCTTGAACCATCGTGAGGGTAGGCTTGGCGCTTGACCTTGAGGCTCTTGGGTCCCCAGGGCAGAGTGCTGCCCAATGTTCCAGTTGATGGCATTTGTGGCAAGCTGTTCTAGGAGACTTGTCATGGTTTGGACACTCTTTGGCCCAATGCCCCGCCTGTCTACAGATCAGGCATTTGTCTCATGCCTTGTCCTTCAGGGACTCGGGTTTGCCATAGGGCTTCTCTGGAGGGTGGCCAGCATCCGGGCATACCTTGTCTCTTTCTTTCTCTCCTTCTCCTGGGCCCTGGCCTCCTTCTCCTGTTCTCTGTTATAAAAGGTATTGGTGGCTGTCTGGACCATCTCATCTAAAGAGGCAGCAAGGTCCTGCTGTTGTAGCTTAATTCTGATATCTGATGCACATTGGGACAGGAATTTGTCCTTTAAAATCACCTGTTCCTCATAAGAGTCTGAGTCTAGATTGGTAAACTTTTGGAGTGCCTCCTTTAGCCTTTCCAGAAAGGCAATGGGGTTCTTATTGGGCTCCTGAGTTATTGCTGAGACTGGGCACAGTCCCAGAAGTAATAGGATTCTTTCTGTTTGCATAGGTAGACTTCCTTAGGGGTGAGTCTTTCTGAAGCTTATCCTACCCAGAACTGTTGTAACCTGAGAACCAGGCGTCCCCGGGTGAGGGTGCAGATCCCCAGGCAGGCTGAGATGTGACAGCCTCCTAGAGATCGAATCCCCAGGCAGGTCAAGGCGTGACAGCCTCCCGAGAATTGGGTCCCTAGGCAGGTCAAGGCGTGATGACCTCCTGGGACCCCTGGGACTGGAGGATCCCCAAGCAGGTTGAAGCATGACAATCTTCGAAGACCAGATCCCTAGGCAGGTCAAGGTGTGATGACCTCATGGAACCCCCAAACTGGAATTTGGACGTCCCCAAGCTCTCCAGTGTGGCCAGTGCTGGGTAGAATTAAGGGGTTTGTAAATAATTGCTAGTTTGCCCACTGTGGATGGGAATAGATATGATGTAAATTCATCCTACCTAGTACTGTTGCAACCTGAGAGCCAGGCGTCCCTGGGTCAGGGTGCAGATCCCCAAGCAGGCTGAGGCATGACAGCCTCCTAGAGATCGAATCCCTGGGCAGGTCGAGGCGTGACGGCCTCCCGAGAATTGGGTCCCTGGGCAAGTCAAGGCGTGACGACCTCCTGGGACCCCTGGGACTAGCGGATCCCCGAGCAGGTTGAGGCGTGACAACCTTTCAAGGACCAGATCCCTAGGCAGGTCAAGGTGTGATGACCTCCTGGGACCCCCCCAGACTGGAGTTGGGCGTCCCCAAGATCTCCAGTGTGATCAGTATTGAGTAGGATTAGGGGGTTGGCTATTATAGAGTATTTCCCTCCCAAGGCCAGCTATTTTCTGATTGTCTCTCCAGAAGATTATAGAGGCAACCTTGTGGGTCTGGATGGGGCTCAGAAAAGAGCATGAAACAGGAGGGAAGGGGGCAGAGCACAACCTTTGAAAGACTGACATAGAATTAATTTTTGCTGGGCTGCTTTCAGTCCTGCCTTCACACAGATTAGAAAATGATCTCTTTCCCAGATGTGCTCAGGGTCATTATAATTCCAATTAGGATTGGAGGAGGGGACTGCAGTTTCCCCTACTCGGTATCTATCACTGGACATGTGAAGCCCTGTTGCATACCTCCAGGCTTCCTTTAAGACCCTGGTATGTTCAGAATCAGATAAAGTTTGACTAAATATGACCATGATGTCTTTCCACGTCAAGTCAAAGGCCAAGGTAACATGTTGGAATGTATCTATATATTTGCCTGGATCATCTGTATAGCTTCCCAGGTCTTGTTTGATCTGTCTTAGTTCTAAGAGGGAGAAGGGCTTATGGACCTGGGTTGGTCTGAATTCTTCTCCAGTTTCAACTAAGGGATATACTCGAGCTGGCTTTTGTGGAGATGGTGCTCCTGGATATGGGGGCACGTTTAGGTACAAGGAAGGAGCACCAGGCAACTCAGGAGATGTGGGAGGTGAGCCTTCACGAGGGGGTTCCTTTTCTTGGTTGCCTGTGCCAAACACCATTTGCCTAGTCACTCTGAGGTCTGCCATCTTAGGACCACCCTAACTTTCCATTTTTATTCTTTCTTTCTTTTCTTTCTTTTTCTCATCATATTTATGAGTTTTGTTTTCATTTCTTTATTCCTCAGTTGGCACCTTAGTTTACTTTTGTTTTCCAATTTGTGCTTTAGTTACTTTTGTTCTTAACTGGTGGATATCATTTTTTGTTTCCTTTGTTCACCAGGTCAATCTATTGTATTTTATTTTTATTGAACTCTTTTGATTTTTCTTATGGGTGTATGTGTATATTCCATTATTTTAATTATCATTTGCTGGATTTTGTAACTGCCATTTGTCTGGGTTCATGTTTGGCTTCTCATTTCAGGGTATTTCTTTTAATCTCATTTAATGCCGTACAAACCACCTGTGCAATCTCCATTCCTGGCCAGAGATCAAGCCCTGAGCCTTTGTTTGTGGGAGCATTGACTCCAAAACCCTAGAACCAGAGAACTCCTAACCCTAGGGAGTATCAAATAGTGAGAACTCCCACAAAGGAAACCACTTGAATACAGCATCACCCAACTACCAGTAGCACCCTGTGCAGGACCCCTCATCCAAACAACAAAAAAGACAAAAATACAAATCCAATCATCAGCAGACAGAATTACCACCTCACTAAGTCCTCCCCATCAGGGGAAAAACAAAAAAAAAAAAAAACCTCAGCACAAATCTCACCCTATATGAAGCTCACACAAACCACTAAACCAAACATAGGAGGGCAGAAACCAAAAAGAAGAAATAATTCAACCTTGAAGGCTGGGAAAAAGAGACATCAAACACAGTAAGTTTAAAAAAAATTTATGAAAAGACAGAGAAATATTGCATAAATGAAGGAACAAACTGGAAATACATAAGTAAAAATAAATGAATAGGAAATAGGTAAAATACCTGAAAAAGAATTGAGAATAGTGATAATAAAGATGATAAAAAAACCTTGAAAATAGAATGGAGAAAATGTAAGAATCAATTAACAGACCTAGAATAATTAAAGACCTAGAATAATTAAAGAATAAGCATACAGAGATAAAAAAAAAACACACACACACACAATTACTGAAATTAACAATACTCTAGAAAAAAATCAGTATCAGAATATCTGAAGCAGAAGAACATATCATGTGAGCTGGGAGATAAAATGGTGGAAGTAACTGCTGAAGAGCCAAATAAAGTAAAAACAATGTAAAGAACTGAGGATAGTCTTAGCGACCTCTGGGACAATTTTAAACTGCACCAACATTCAAATTATAGGGGTCCCAGAAGAAGAAAAGAAAAAGAAAGTGTATTAGAAAAGTTTTGATGAGTTTATAGTTTAAAATTTCCCCAACATGGAAAAGGAAATAGTCAATCAAGTCCAAGAATTGCAAAAAGTCCCATACAGGATAAACCCAAGGAGAAAAATGTCAAGACACATAATAATCAAATTAACAAAAATTAAACACAAAGAAAGAATATTAAAAGCAGCAAGAGAAAAGCAACAAATGCCATACAAGGGGAATCTCACATGTTTAACAGCTTATCTTAAAGCAGAAACTCTGCAGGCCAGAAGGGAATGGCAGGATATATTTAAACTCAAACAGGGCTCTGTATCAACCTAGAAGGGTGGGTTAGGGAAGGAGATGGGAAGGAGTTTCAGGAGGGAGGGTGCATATGTATACCTATGACTGATTCATGTTGATGTTTGACAGAAAACAAAATTCTGTAATGCAATTATCCTTCAATTAAAACATTAATAAATTTTAAAAAATACAATAAAGTAAAAGAAATATAGGAGAGAATATCAACGCACACAGTGAAATATTGTATTGGTAACTGTCTTTTTCTTGGTGATCTTCTTCTGAGAAGTACAAGGGGAAAATAAGCAATTCATTCCATATAAAAGTATAAAGTTAAGAAGGAAGGAGAACCAAAATTGGGACTCGTTTCATAGTGTACTGCATGGTGCTACTTGATCTATGTTTGTGAAAACTGGAGCCATACATTTCCAAAGGGCATCTCACCAATTGGAGGCTGGGTTGTCTTACATCCCTCTACCCCTTTGTGCAAAAGGAATAAATTAGGAAATAAAACACTAAGAGGAGATAGGGCAGGAATTCTTTGGGGATGCAAAATATTAACCATTTTTCTTTGGTTGGACAACCCTTTTTTACAGTGAAATTCAAATATACACACATGTAGGAGACAGGTAGGCTTCCAAGGTGGCTCAGTAAAGAATGTGCCTGCCAATGTAGGGGACCCTGGTCTTATCCCTGGGTCAGCAAGATCTGCTGGAGGAGGAATTGGCAACCCACTCCAATAATCTTGCCTGGACAATCTCTTGGACAGAGAAGCTTAGTGGGCTACAGTCCACAGGGTCACAAGTGTTGGACACAACTGAGCAATTGAGCATGTAGGATTGTCATTTATGGATGTCCTATTTCCCTTTTTCTGGTAATACAACTTTTAACACGTTTAGAGTTTTTGACAAATCTTCATCTCAGTCTTACAGACAGAGTAGCATTGTTGTCTCTGATTCTTCTTCCTCTTTCTCTTCTCTTCGTCTTCCTCCTCCTCTTTTCTTCATTTCATATTCTCCTTCCCCCATTGTTCTTCCTTCTCTATGGAGGCCACCATTTCCTAATAGATGTCTATGTTTTCTTTCTCTGCTTTCTCATTTTCTCTGCCTTTCTCTTCCCTCTCTTCTGAATTTATGCATTACTTCTCTTTCACAGACTCTTACATGGCTTTATGGAGATATTCTCAATAAAAGAGTAATTTATTCTGACATACAAAATTTTTTTCTGCTGTTAGTCAATCCTTCCTTTTTAACTTTGAAAAATCCCTTGATAGTTACCATACATTGCTAAATATAATACAGCTTTAGGAGAAAAAAAAAAAAGAAATTAGCTATTTGCCATAAGTTCTCTGTGAATCTTCAGAAAGAATTTTCAAATTATTTAATGAAATGAATAATTGTTATCTTCAAACGTGTTAGAATTTTTGTGATTCCTAAGCAAAGGCAGACAAATAAGTTGAGTCCTAAGATGATCCTGGTATTCTACCTTAAGGCACCATCTGGACTTCATTTAAAAGAAGAGTGAGACCAAGAGAGTCTTGTGGTATTCCTCAGGTGATCCAATAAGTGATCGAATAAGATCAGTTTCTGTGGCTGAAGGAAGTTGGAACTTTTATAACTGAATATCATGAGGAAGTAGCTTTTTAAAGAATTAACTCCATGTATCTCCTTAGTTTCCTGCCTTGATTCTGTTTCTGAGTTTCTCCCAGTTATGCATGTGTAGCATGAAACTAAAGAAGTGAGGAAAACAATAGCAAAGGATCCATAACATTTATAAGACTTGTATAGGACTGGGAGGCATTCAAGTTTATAGCAGCTGGAGTGAAGAGCTTTCACTGAACATATGGGACACTGACAAAACACTGTAAAATTAGCAAATCTAGTGGTAAGATAAAACTGATCATATATTAATGGCTACTCTCATCCTACTTTGACAAAGTTTAAAACAAACCTTAAAAGATTCAAGCCAATTTTTGAGTAACTAAACTGTGCCAGAAAAAGTCAATACTCAACAATCCAAAACACAGACTCCAACAGTCAAGGATGTAATATTCAAAATATCCAACATCAGCAAAAAATTACTAGCTAGATGCAGGAGAAAAATATAATCCATAGCTAGGAGAGAAACATTCAAAAGAAAAAGACAGAATAGCAGAGAAGAGGGAATTAAATAATGGCTTAAAGACCAAGTTTTTGTCTGTATTATCAACATATTGATTAATTTTAAAAACATAAAACACTATGAGAAAAAGAATACATTGTTATTGTTATTATTTTAGAGATCATAGCATATAGTAGAGGTTTAAATGATACATTCTCACACCAGATTCCGAGGTTTATGTATTTACCTTGATCAGAGGAAGGAATGTGTATATTTACTACTTCTATAAGTTTTTGCAGTTTAGCTTTATTAATCCTACAATTTATGGAAACTCTATCCAGGATGCTGAAAATAGTTGATTTCTACATCTCCAGCTCCATAAATATTTCTAGCCCATCCATTCACAAAGCTGCTGCCTATATTTGCAGTCATCAGGAGTTTATTTTCTCCAGGATAGTCCCATGAATTACATACTGTCAACCCATAAAATGTTTACTCTAGGCAAGAACACAGGAATCATCTACCTTTCATGTGTTATTGAAACATCTACATTCAGTTTAATCAATTAGGACAAAAACTAAATCCTAGGGATCATCAGCTGAATTTACAAGATGTCTTCTGGTTTCTTGCATTTGATCCCTAATAGACAAGTGTAACTGACTCTCAAGGTTCTCAAGTCCCACACTGATGTCAACATGATGCATTTCTTTGGCCTTGGAGGTGTTTATACCTGTCATGAGAATGCTGTACATGGTTCTGTCTCTCACATGGCAATTTGGGTGATAAATTACCAAGCTTATCCTCTCCTGCTGTCAGACCAGAGAAAACATGCACATAGAAACGTTTCTCATCTAAAAAGTTTTGTAGATGAAAATGCTGAATGATCCTATTTGGAGGATATTCTTTTAGATTAATGGGCAAGATTAAGAACAGATTTCAATGATCTTGAATGCACAAGGGACATCAGAAAAGCAAATGCCTCAGTAATATTCTCCCTGGCTTTGGAGAATTTCAGGGACTTGAAGGATGTTATGGCCTGCAACTGTGCAGCACCTGTGGACACCCAGATGCTGTATTTCTCATTTCTCTTAGCCTACCTAGTAATTGCTAATAACTCTCTTTTTACTGGACAAATTGTTAACTCCATGGTTAATGTCAAACAAAAAAGTTAAATAGGAAAAATCTAAGGTAAAAAGTAACAGCCAAGTCCTACCATAAAAATTCCATTAAAAATATCAGGAATTTCTACCAAGCAAATCCACTATTGGGTTTCCCAGGTGGTGCTGGTGGTAAAAAAAAGAAAAAAAACAAAACTCACCTTCCCATGCTGATGGATGTGGGTTCAATCCCTGGGTAGGGAAGATCCCCTGGAGGAGGATATGGCAGCCCACTGCAGTATCCTTGCCCAGAGAATCCCATGGACAGAAGAACCTGGCAAACTGCAGTTCATAGGGTGGCACTAAGTTGGACATGACTGAAGTGACTTAGCATGCTTGGAAGCCCACTATTATTATAAGGTGCTTAGGTGAGAGACTTTGGCTACTGCTGATAGAGAAATGGGGGTCGGTTTTTCTACCACTTAACTTTATGTAGGGCTCCAAAGAGGAAAAAAAAAATGATAAAGGAATTTCTGGAGATTTTTTGCTTTAAATCCTGATTTCCTTTGGTAAAGACAACTGCTATGCTTCCCTGATTAAAGACTATGTTTTGTTCTTATGTAAATGTTCTGTGTGTATAATTTTACTTTTATTTTATTTTTTGGCATTCTGCTGAAATATACATATATTCATTCTCCAGTTACATAGTAGTTCCTGAAAATTTATTTCCAATAATAGAATTCTATCACAAATCAAGGGATGACAATTTCTCTCTCCTAATGCTCAGGAAACTATTTCCTTGCTTGCAAGCTTCTTAATGTTTTGTTAGTTTATACTGGCTTGCACAATTTAGAACAAATGAGCAATTGAATGAATGAAGTTCATATTTCCTTATATTGAGTGTCTTTATTATTCTATTTCCGCCTGCATTTTTAAAATAATTCATATAGAATAGTCTTCAAATAGTTTTTCCCACAAAGTTTGCTGATTTTCTCATCTCTGTTTGCTCTCCATGAACTCTCTACTGAGTGTAATACGATGCCTCTCTCTGTCTCTTTCTCCCATTTCAGTAACTGCTGATGTTTAAATGTCTTACTTGAGATAAGGAGAAATAAAAGCATGTAAAATTTTATTGCCTACATGAGAATGATTGCAATAACAACCCAGACACAACTGACGGCTTAGCAAAGATATTTGGGCCGTAAATTGGTTGACCTTTGTCCACAAAGGAGAGGAAGATACAGTTTTTATTGCTGGGAAAGTAATTTGATGAGAAAATTTTTATATGTTTCATTGTTAAAAAACAGAGAATCTTCCAGGTCCATAAAAGTACTGGGACATTTTAGAGGCAAAATCATGAAAGAAATGTTGGACAAGAGCACTCAGAGATGACTCTCTTCCCATAGCCTGCCATTCCTTCTGCTCTCATGATATTTCTCCCAGTTTTTGAGAGTCTTAGCCTCCAAAAGCATTCACTCTCCTCTGGATATAAGGTTATGTAGGTTCAGTTCAGTTCAGTTGCTCAGTCGTGTCCGACTCTTTGGACCCCATGCCTCACAGCACGCCAGGCCTCCCTGTCCATCACCAACTCCCAGAGTTCACTCAAACTCATGTCCATTGAGTCCATGATGCTATCCAACCGTCTCATCCTCTGTCATCCCCTTCTCCTCCTGCTGCCAATCCCTCTCAGCATCAGGGTCTTTTCGGCCACCTCATGCGAAGAGTTAGTCAACTCTTCGCATGAGGTGGCCAAAGTATTGGAGTTTCAGCTTTAGCATCAGTTCTTCCAAAGAATACCCAGGACTGATCTCCTTTAATATGAACTGGTTGGATCTCCTTGGAGTCCAAAGGACTCTCAAGAATCTTCTCCAACACCACAGTTCAAAAGCATCAATTGGTCGGTGCGCAGCTGTCCTCACAGTCCAACTCTCACATCCATACATGACCACTGGAAAAACCATAACCTTGACTAGATGCACCTTTGTTGGCAAAGTAATGTCTCTGCTTTTGAATATGCTATCTAGGTTGGTCATAACTTTCCTTCCAAGGAGTAAGCGTCTTTTAATTTCATGGCTGCAATCACCATCTGCAGTGATTTGGGAGCCCCCAAAAATAAAGTCTGACACTGTTTCCCCATCTATTTCCCATGAAGTGATGGGACCAGATGCCATGATCTTAGTTTTTCTGAATGTTGAGTGCCGGGGTCCAGTCTCAGCAGAGTCCAGGGATACCCTCAGGATGAACGGCGTCGGCGAGAGAGATGACATGGGGAGAACAAGCTTAGGTGAAGCGGGTCTGCAGCTTTATTTTCAAAAGGAGCTTTTATATCCTGAGTTACACATTTCCAGAAGTGAAAGATGCAGAGTCATGCAGAAAGTACTTAAAAAAAAATAATAAAGTTACATTCTTATGGATCAAAGGTGCAGTGGGTTACAACAAAGAAAGAACTTATTAACTCAAAGGTCTTATGTTGCTAATGCCAAGGCTATTACTTGTTTTTTTCTATATTCCAACTATATCAAGTAATGCACTGCCAGCACACAATGGGTAAGGGATATGGAAACTTGGCAGCAAGCATTGGCTCAACAATGAAACCCTCCACCAGTACTATCTAATAATTTTTCACCCCTTAAAGGGCTCTATGCCCATTAGGACTTTTAGAATGCTTAGGCTTCCCGTGCCTTTCATGGTTGGGAAGTTGTGAACAATCATGTGCGTTAGTTGCAAGAGTATGGATAAACCTGCCAAGCAAGCTAGAATGCCAACAGGAGTTTAAATTGAAATACTCCTTTCATGCCCAGGAGACTTATTAACTAGACCCCTAAGTTGATTTTCTTCAGAGAAAGGTGGTTGGGGATAGCCCCCTGTTAATGTCAAAAGAGTTGGTGAAAGGCATAATATAGTAAATAGTAGACAGACAGACAGACTTGGTTTCAGGGTATATGCTCAAGCAGGTCCAGGGGAGTCCCTCGAGTCCTGATCCTCCTTGCTTGTCAGGTCTCCTCCGCATGACCCTGTCATGGGTGGGATCTCCCATGGTGACCCCTGGAAGTTGAGCTTTAAGCCAACATTTTCACTCTCCTCTTTCACTTTCATCAAGAGGCTTTTTAGTTCCTCTTCACTTTCTGCCATAAGGGTGGTGTCATCTGCATATCTGAGGTTATTGATATTTCTCCTGGCAATCTTGATTCCAGCTTGTGCTTCTTCCAGCCCAGCGTTTCTCATGATATACTCTGCATAGAAGTTAAATAAGCAGGGTGACAATACACAGCCTTGACGTACTCCTTTTCCTATTTGGAACCAGTCTGTTGTTCCATGTCCAGTTCTAACTGTTGCTTCCTGACCTGCATATAGGTTTCTCAAAAGGCAAGTCAGGTGGTCTGGTATTCTCATCTCTTTCAGAATTTTCCACAGTTTATTGTGATCCACACAGTCAAAGGCTTTGACATAGTCAATAAAGCAGAAATAGATGTTTTTTCTGGAACTCTCTTGGTTTTTTTTTTTTTTTCATTTTTTTAATGTAGGTTAATTTAGCCAATTTATAACTGTAGCTTAAATGACTACTTTGGCTTCCCAGGTGACTCAGTGTTTAAGAATCTGCCTGCCAAGAAGGTGATGTGGGTTTAATCCCTGGGTCAGAAAGACCCCTTGGAGAAGGCAATGGCAACCTGCTCCCATATTCTTACCTGGGAAATCCATGGACAGAGGAGCCTGGTGGTTTACAACCCAGGTGGGTTGCACAAGTGTTGGACACAACTTAGCAACTAAACAGCGATTGACTGCTTTAACCATGATTTGGTGGTAATATTCTGCCTTGAAGATATTTTCCATCATGTGTTATGCAGTCTTTAATAGTGGGTGAAATATCATCTCCTCTATTCTTTTTCAGGTATAATCACATCAGATGATACTTGCTCCCCAATCACTTTCATCTCTCACTCTCTGCTCTCCTTTCTACATAAACATATGTTCTTATATTTCCCTTTTTAACAAAATAATATTCAGCAAAGCTGTTCAAAACACTGGAGAGGGGAATGGAAAACCACTTCAGTATTCTTGCCTCGAGAACCCCATGAACAGTATGAAAATTGGCAAAAAGATAGGACACTGAAAGATAAACTCCCCAGGTCAGTAGGTGCCCAATATGCTACTGGAGATCAGTGGAGAAATAACTCCAGAAAGAATGAAGAGACAGAGCCAAAACAAAAACAATACCCAGTTGTGGATGTGACTGGTGATAGATACAAGGTAAAATGCTGTAAAAAGCAATATTGCATAGGAACCTAGAATGTTAGGTTCATGAATCAAGGCAATGTGGAAGTGGTTAAACAGGAGATGGCAGGAGTGAACGTCAACATTTTAGGAATCAGCAAACTAAAATGGGCTGGAATGGGTGAATTTAATTCAGATGACCATTATATTTACTACTTTGGGCAAGACTCCCTTAGAAGAAATGGAGTGGCCATCATAGTCAACAAATGAATTTAAAGTACACTACTTGGATGCAATCTCAAAAATGGCAGAATGATCTCTGTTCATTTCCAAGGCAAACCATTCAATATCATGGTAATCGAGGTCTATGCCCTGACCAGTAATGCTGAAGAAGCTGAAGCTGAACAGTTTTATGAAGACCTACAAGGCCTTGTCTAACACAATGAAACTAAGCCATGCCCATGGGGCAACCCAAGATGGGCGGGTCATGGTGGAGAGATCTGACAGAATGTGGTCCACTGGAGAAGGGAATGGCAAACCACTTCAGTATTCTTGCCTTGAGAGTCCCATAAACAGTATGAAAAGGCAAAATGATAGGACACTGAAAGAGGAACTCCCCAGGTCAGTAGGTACCCAATATGCTACTGGAGATCAGTAGAGAAATAACTCCAGAAAGAATGAAGGGATTGAGCCAAAGCAAAAACAATACCCAGCTGTGGATGTGACTGGTGATAGAAGCAAGGTCCGATGCTGTAAAGAACAATATTACATAGCAACCTGGAATGTCAGGTCCATGAATCAAGGCAAATTGGAAGTGGTCAAACAAGAGATGGCAAGAGTGAACGTCGACATTCTAGGAATCAGTAAACTAAAATGGACTGGAATAGGCGAATTTAATTCAGATGAGCATTATATCTACTACTGCAGGCAGGAATCCCTCAGAAGAAATGGAGTAGCCATTATGGTCAACAAAAGAGTCCGAAATGCAGTACTTGGATGCAATCTCAAAAGTGACAGAATGATCTCTGTTCATTTCCAAGGCAAACCATTCAATATCACAGTAATCCAAGTCTATGCCCCAACCACTAATGCTGAATAAGCTGAAGTTGAATGGTTCTATGAAGACCTACAAGACCTTTTAGAACTAACACCCAAAAAAGATGTCCTTTTCATTATAGGGGACTGGAATGCAAAAGTAGAAAGTCAAGAAACACCTGGAGTAACAGGCAAATTTGGTCTTGAAATAAGGAATGAAGCAGGGCAAAGACTAACAGAGTTTTGCCAGGAAAATGCACTGGTCATAACAAACACCCTCTTCCAACAACACAAGAGAAGACTCTACACATGGACATCACCAGATGGTCAACACCGAAATCAGATTGATTATATTCTTTGCAGCCAAAGATGGAGAAGCTCTATACAGTCAGCAAAAAACAAGACCAGGAGCTGACTGTGGCTCAGATCATGAACTCCTTATTGCCAAATTCAGATTTAAATTGAAGAAAGTAGGGAAAACCATTAGACCATACAGGTATGACCTATTTCAAATCCCTCATGATTATACAGTGGAAGTGAGAAATAGATTTAAGGGCCTAGATCTGATAGATAGAGTGCCTGATGAACTATGGAATGCGGTTCGTGACACTGTACAGGAGACAGGGATCAAGACCATCCCCATGGGGAAAAAAAGCAAAAAAGCAAAATGGCTGTCTGAGGAGGCCTTCCAAATAGCTGTGAAAGAAGAGAAGCAAAAAGCAAAGGAGAAAAGGAAAGATATAAGCATTTGAATGCAGAGTTCCAAAGAATAGCAAAAAGAGATAAGAAAGCCTTCCTCAGAGATCAATGCAATGCAAAGAAGTAGAGGAAAACAACAGAATGGGAAAGACTACAGATCTCTTCAAGAAAATTAGAGATACCAAGGGAACATTTCATGCAAAGATGGTCTTGATAAAGGACAGAAATGGTATGGACCTAACAGAAGCAGAAGATATTAAGAAGAGATGGCAAAAATACACAGAAGAATGTTACAAAAAAAGGTCTTCATGACCCAGATAATCACGATGGTGTGATCACTCACCTAGAGCCAGACATCCTGGAATGTGAAGTCAAGTGGGCCTTAGAAAGCATCACTACGAACAAAGCTAGTGGAGGTGATGGAATTCCAGTTGAGCTTTTTCAAGTCCTGAAAGATGATGCTGTGAAAGTGCTACACTCAATACGCCAGCAAATTTGGAAAACTCAGCAGTGGACACAGCACTGGAAAAGGCGAGTTTTCATTCCAATCCCAAAGAAAGGCAATGCCAAAGAATGCTCAAACTACTGCACAATTGCACTCATCTCACATGCTAATAAAGTAATGCTCAAAATTCTCCAAGTCAGGCTTCAGCAAAATGTGAACCGTGAACTTCCTGATGTTCAAGCTGGTTTTAGAAAAGGCAGAGGAACCAGAGATCAAATTGCCAACATCCACTGAATCATGGAAAAAGCAAGAGAGTTCCAGAAAAACATCTATTTCTGCTTTATTGACTATGCCAAAGCCTTTGACTGTGTGGATCACAATAAATTGTGGAAAATTCTGAAAGAGATGAGAATACAAGACTACCTGATCTGCCTCTTGAGAAATTTGTATGCAGGTCAGGAAACAACCGTTAGAACTGGACATGGAACAACAGACTGGTGCCAAATAGGAAAAGGAGTAAGTTAAGGCTGTATATTGTCACCCTGCTTATTTAACTTCTATGCAGAGTACATCATGAGAAACGCTGGACTGGAAGAAGCACAAGCTGGAATCAAGATTGCCAGGAGAAATATCAATAACCTCAGATATGCAGATGACACCACCCTTATGGCAGAAAGTGAAGAGGAACTAAAGAGCCTCTTGATGAAAGTGAAAGTGGAGAGTGAAAAAGTTGGCTTAAAGTTCAACATTCAGAAAACTAAGAACATGGCATCTAGTCCCATCACTTCATGGGAAATAGATGGGGAAACAGTGGAAACAGTGTCAGACTTTATTTTGGGGGGCTCCAAAATCACTGCAGATGGTGACTGCAGCCATGAAATTAAAAGATGCTTACTCTTTGGAAGGAAAGTTATGACCAACCTAGATAGCATATTCAAAAGCAGAGACATTACTTTGCCAACAAAGGGTTTGTCTAGTCAAGGCTCTGGTTTTTCCTGTGGTCATGTATGGATGTGAAAGTTGGACTGTGAAGAAGGCTGAGACTGAAGAATTGATGCTTTTGACTTGTGGTGTTGGAGAAGACTCTCGAGAGTCCCTTGGACTGCAAGGAGATCCAACCAGTCCACTCTGAAGGAGATCAGTCCTGGGATTTCTTTGGAAGGAATGATGCTAAAGGTGAAACTCCAGTACTTTGGCCACCTCATGCAAAGAGTTGACTCATTGGAAAAGACTCTGACGGTGGGAGGGATTGGGGGCAGAAGGAGAAGGGGACGACAGAGGATGAGATGGCTGGATGGCATCACTGACTTGATGGATGTGAGTCTGAGTGAACTCTGGGAGTTGGTGATGGACAGGAAGGCCTGGCGTGCTGCGATTCATGGGGTCACAAAGAGTCGGACACAACTGAGCGACTGAACTGAACAAGGCCTTCTAGAACTAACACCCAAAAAAGATGTCTTTTTCATTTAGGGGACTGGAATGCAAAAGTAGAAAATCAAGAAACACCTGGAGTAACAGGCAAATTTGGCCTTGGAGTACAGAATGAAGCAAGGCAAAGGCTAATAGAGTTTTGCTAAGAGAATGCACTGGTCATAGCAAATACCCTCTTCCAACAACACAAGAGAAGACTACACACGGACATCACCAAATGATCAAGACCCAGATAATCATGATGGTGTGATCACTCACCTAGAGCCAGAGATCCTGGAATGTGAAGTCAAGTGGGCTTTAAGAAGCATTACTACAAACAAAGCCAGTGATGGTGATGGAATTCCAGTTGAGCTATTTGAAATCCTCAAAGATGATGCTGTGAAAGTGTTGCATTCAATATGCCAGCAAATATGGAAAACTCAGCAGTGGCCACAGCATTGGAAAAGGTCAGTTTTCATTCCAATCCCAAAGAAAGGCAATGCCAAAGAATGCTCAAACTAACACACAATTTCACTCATCTCACATGTTAGCAAAGTAATGCTCAAAATTCTCCAAGCTAGGCTTCAGCAATACGTGAACCATGAACTTCCATATGTTCAAGCTGGTTTTAGAAAAGGCAGAGGAACCAGAGATCAAATTGTCAACATCTGTTGGATCATCAAAAAAGCAGGAGATTTCCAGAAAAAAAAAAAAAACAAAAAAACATCCACTTCTGCTTTATTGACTATGCCAAAGCCTTTGATTGTGTGGGTCACCACAAACTGAGGAAGATTCTTCAAGAGATGGGAATACCAGACCACCTGACCTGCTCTTGAGAAATCTGTATGCAGGTCAGGAAATAATAGAAACTGACATGAAACAACAGACTGGTTCCAAATAGGAAAAGGAGTACATCAAGGCTGTATATTGTCACCCTGCTTATTTAACTTCTATGCAGAGTATATCATGAGAAACGCTGGGCTGGATGAAGCACAAACTGGAATGGAGATTGCCAGGGGAAATATCATTAACCTCAGATATGCAGATGACACTACCCTTATGGCAGAAAATGAAGAAGAACAAAAGAGGCTCTTGATGAAAGTGAAAGTGGAGAGTGAAAAGGTTGGCTTAAAGCTCAACATTCAGAAAACTAAGATCATGGCATCCAGTCCCATCACTTCATGGCAAATAGATGGGGAAACAGTGGGAACAGTGGCAGACTTTATTTTGTGGGGCTCCAAAATCATTGCAGATGGTGACTGCAGCCATGAAATTAAAAGGTGCTTGCTCCTTGGAGGAAAAGTTATGACCAATATAGATAGCCTATTAAAAAGCAGAGACATTACTTTGCCAGCAAAGGTCTATCTAGTCAAAACTATAGTTTTTTCCAGTAGTCAATAATGGATGTGAGATTTGGACTATAAAGAAAGCTGAGCGCTGATGAACTGATGCTTTCAAACTGTGGTGTGGAGAAGACTGTTGAGAGTCCCTTGGACAGCAAGGGGATCCAGCCAGTCCATCCTAAAGGAAATCCGTGCTGAATATTCATTAGAAAGACTGATGTTGAAGCTGAAACTCCAATACTTTGGCCACCTGAGGTGAAGAGCTGACTCATTTCAAAAGACCCTGATGCTGGGAAAGATTGAAGGAGGAAGGAAAAGGGGACCACAGAGGATGAGATGATTGGATGGCATCACAGACTCAATGGCCATGAGTTTGAGTAGACTCCAGAAGTTGGTGCTGGACAGGCAGGCCTGACGTGCTACATTTCATGAGGTTGCAAAGAGTAGGACACTACTGAGCGACTGAACTGAACTGTTTCAAAACAAGTAGAAACAAGATTTCTTCCTTCTAACCTGCATTCTCTTATAGGTTCTGCTATATCTTTCTGCCTTTCACGGTCAATGTTTCTTTGAAAGAGCAGTCCACATTCTCAACTTCTTCACTTACTTGACACCCATGTACTCTTTAAATCCCATCAGTCTGCTCAAAGTGCCTCAGGTAGATTGCATATGCTCTGCTTGGGTTTTATTTTTTCAGCTCAGCCTGAGCTAACGTCACCCTCCACAGCATTTGGATGTATATGATCACTAAGTCTATGACATTCTTGTCTTGTTTGAGTTCATGAAATGGCACTTTTTAGTTTCTAATGGGTATCTGTGGGCCAGTTATGTGGTCTGTCTCTTTAGCCCAGTCCTTAACCTCTTTCCACACCCCAATTCCTCTTACTGAGGATTTCAAGCTTTTGCTTTATTTTTCTCAACCTGTATGATTTCCATCATTAATTTTATCTAGACTCGTGAATTTAGCAGTCATCTATATAAATGTATTTTAGGCACTCTTCCTGAGCTTTTGACAGATATATTTACCTCCAGAATGTCTCCTCTTGATTATTTTGTTTTTCAAATTTAGCATATGCAAAGATGAACTCACCATTTGCTCCTCAAATATTTTCCTGTGGCTGTAATCTCAGTCTCAGAGAATGCCAAATCATCTGCTCATATGATATTTAGCACTGTCAATATTTCCTGATGACAGTTATTTAGAGAAAATATTTTTTGAAAGAAATACATTTTCTTTTTACTTTTTAGTGTATCTCTAGGCTTTTAGTGTTTTTGGTATAATATCAGAAGAATATTTCTGGGTGTATGAGTAGCTCATTTTCATATCTCAGTGCTGTCTACCCAACCTGATATTTATACAGTCATAAAAGCAGAAATGGTTATGTTCTTTCAGCTTTAAAATCCTACTGTCTTGGAAAACGTGGTTCAAAACCTGGCAATCGTGTATTTGTTGAAGTTTCTTTCCTTCAAAGAAGAGTTTTTCCTCAAAGTAACTCAAAATAGCAGGAAAATTTTATCTCTCTTCTCTCCTGCCACTGAAAGTCTCCAGCACTACCCTAGCACTTAGTAATGGAAAATATAACCCTCAGTTTGGTGGTGGTGTTAGTTGCTTAGTCATGTCCGACTCTTTGCAACCCTATGGACTGTAGCCCTCCAGGCTCCTCTGCCCATGAGATTCTCCAGATAAGAATACTCGAATGTGTAGCCATTTTCTTCTCCAGGGGATCTTTCAGACCCAGGGCTCAAACCCAGGTCTCCTGCATTGCAGGCAGATTCTTTACTACTGAGTTACCAGGGAAGGCCTAACCCTCAGTTTGGGGACCTTCAATTTCTAAGTTTTTTTTTTTTTTTCTAATTTTATTTTATTTCTAAACTTTACATAATTGTATTAGTTTTGCCAAATATCAAAATGAATCCGCCACAGGTGGTACTGGCACAAAGACAGAAATATTGATCAATGGAATAAAATAGAAAGCCCAGAGATAAATCCACGCACATATGGACACCTTATCTTTGACAAAGGAGGCAAGAATATACAATGGATTAAAGACAATCTCTTTAACAAGTGGTGCTGGGAAATCTGGTCAACCACTTGTGAAAGAATGAAACTGGACCACTTTCTAACACCATACACAAATATAAACTCAAAATGGATTAAAGATCTAAACATAAGACCAGAAACTATAAAACTCCTAGAGGAAAACATAGGCAAAACACTCTCCGACATACATCACAGCAGAATCCTCTATGACCCACTCCCAGAATATTGGAAATAAAAGCAAAAATAAACAAATGGGACCTAATTAACCTTAAAAGCTTCTGCACATCAAAGGAAACTATTAGCAAGGTGAAAAGACAGCCTTCAGAATGCGAGAAAATAATAGCAAATGAAGCAACCGACAAACAACTAATCTCAAAAATATACAAGCAACTCCTACAGCTCAACTCCAGAAAAATAAATGACCCAATCAAAAAATGGGTCAAAGAACTAAATAGACATTTCTCCAAAGAAGACATACAGATGGCTAACAAACACATGAAAAGATGCTCAACATCACTCATTATCAGAGAAATGCAAATCAAAACCACTATGAGGTACCATTTCACACCAGTCAGAATGGCTGCGATCCAAAAGTCTACAAATAATAAATGCTGGAGAGGGTGTGGAGAAAAGGGAACCCTCTTACACTGTTGGTGGGAATGCAAACTAGTACAGCCACTATGGAGAACAGTGTGGAGATTCCTTAAAAAACTGGAAATAGAACTGTCTTATGATCCAGCAACCCCACTGCTGGGCATACACAATTTCTAAGTTATTGCACCAGATTCATCTAACTGTCAAAGGCTCTGTGGTTTTCTTCTTTCCACTATCAGTTTTCCTCTGTTCAAGCCATGCCCCTTGCCTGAATTAGTAAGGAAACAAAATGGCCAGTCAATTGGAAGATATGGGGTGTGTGTGTGTGTGTGTGTGTGTGTGTATGTATATGTATGTATATATATATATATATATACACATACAGTGGAATATTACTTAGCCATAAAAAGAATAAAATAATGCCATTTTCAGCAACATGGGTAGAACTAGAGATTATCATACTAAGTGAAATAAGAAAAAGACAAATATTGTATGATATCACTTATATGTGGAAACTAAAATATGATAAAATTAACTTATTTATGAAACAGAAACAGACTCACAGATATAGAAAATAATCTTGTTTATCAAAGGGGAAATGGGTGGGGGAAGGATAAATTAGGAGTTTGGGATTAACAGATACAAACTATATAAAATAAACAACAAGATCCTACTGTAGTGCACAAGGAACTATATTTAATCTCCTGTAATAAAAAAATAATGGAGAAGAAAAAAAAGTCAATTAGTACCAGGCTTTGAAACTTGATAGAGTTAAGGTGTAGATCACAGGCAACCGATACTATAAAGAACCATATAGAGTAAATGTGTTAGGCTTGGCAGTCCGAAAAGCAAAATTAAAGTTATTATGTAGGCATGTATATGAAATCAAAGCTTTGTGCATTTATATAATAAGATAGGAAACCAATTTTGTTGATGAAATTCAAAATCTGTAATATAGTTCTTTTTTTTGGTAATACAGGCTAACTAATAATAATTGAATTCTCGCTTGTCTCTTTTTTCTAGGTTTGAAGATAACATTTTGTTTAATTGAGGTTCAACATTATTGTTTCCCATCTCCAGATTTATTCCAGATGTTCATTAGTGTTGATCAGTAATGAGATTTTATGTATTTCAGTGGAAATGACAAATAGATTTATGGGATTAGAACTGATAGAGTGCCTGAAGAACTATGGATGGAGGTTCATAACATTGCACAGGAGGCAGTGATCAAAACCATCCCCAAGAAAAAGAAATGCAAAAAGGTGAAGTGGTTGTCTGAGGAGGACTTACAAATAGCTGATAAAAGAAGAGAAGTGAAAGGAAAAGGAAGAAAGGATAGATATATCTATCTGAATGCAAAGTTCCAAAGAATAGCAAGGAATGATAAGAAAACCTTTTTTTTTTAATTTATATCTTTGCCATTTATTTTTTAAAATCTTATTCAAAATATTAAATAATACAATTTCAGATATGAAAAAAATTACTGCAAGAACAGTTCAGGTGTACCTCCACTGTGCCTCCCTTCCTTACTGAAACAGTAAACGGTCCACCCAAGAGAAACGATGGACTGCCCTGCCTCTTCCATCTCTACACAAACAATATGCCCACTAGCTCACCTGGGTTTTTTGAGTGGTGTTTAACACATATTAGGGGTTATGTTTTCTAAAAAGTTGTTGTGACACCTGTAAGTCAACCATGTTTCAAATCATATATTTACATACTGATCAATGGAGGAAAACAATAGAATGGGAAAGACTAGAGATCTCTTCAAGAAAATTAGCGATACCAAGGGAACATTTCATGCAAAGATAGGCACAATAAAGGACAGAAGCTCTATGGAGCTAACAGAAGCAGAAGGTATTAAGAGGTGGCACGCATACACAGAAGAACTATAAAAAAAAGATCTTAATGACCCAGATAACCAGGATGGTGTGATCACTCACCTAGAGCCAGGTGAGTCCAAAGTCAAGTGGGCCTTAGGAAGCATCACTACGAACAAAGCTAATGAAGGTGATGGAATTCCAGTTGAGCTATTCCAAATCCTAAAAAATGATGCTGTGAAAGTGTTGTACTCAATCTGCCAGCAAAATTGGAAAATTCAGCAGTGGCCACAGGACTGGAAAAGGTCAGTTTTCATTTCAATCCCAAAGAAGGGCAATGCCAAAGGATGTTCAAACTACTGCACAATTGCAGTCATCGCACATGCTAGCAAAGTAATGCTCAAAATCCTTCAAGCTAGGTTTCAATAGGATATGAACTGAGAACTTCCAGATGTTCAAGCTGGTTTTAGAAAAGGCAGAGGAACCAGAGATCAAATTGCCAACATCCATTGGGTTATTGAAAAAGTAAGAGAGTTTCAGAAAAACATCTATTTCTGCATTATTGACTATGCCAAAGCCTTTGACTGTGTGGATCACCACAAACTGGAAAATTCTGAAAAAGATGGGAATACCAGACCACCTGTCCTGCCTCCTGAGAAATCTGCATGCAGATTAAGAAGCAACAGTTAGAACCAGACATGCAAGAACTGACTAGTTCTAAATTGGGAAAGGAATATGTTAAGGCTGTATATTTTCACTCTGCTTATATAACTTCTATGAAGAGTATATCATACAAAATGCTGGGCTGGATGAAGTACAAGCTGGAATCGAGATGGCCAGGAGAAATATTAATAACCTCAGATATGCAGATGACACCACCACCCTTATGGCAAAAAGTGAAGAGGAACTAAAGAGCCTCTTGATGAAGGTGAAAGAGGGGAGTGAAAAAAACTGGCTTAAAACTCAACATTAAAGAAACAAAGATCATGGCATCTGATCCCACCACTGCCATAACCATGGCAGTTAGGTGGGGAAACTGTGAAAACAGTGATAGAATTTATTTTCTTGGGCTCCAAAATCAAAGCGGACAGTGACTGCAGCCATAAAATTAAAAGACCCTTGCTCTTTGGAAGAAAAGCTATGACCAACCTAAAGCAGAGATATTACTTTGCCGACAGAAATACATATTGTTAAAGATATAGTTTTTCCAGTAGTCATATATGGATATGAGAGCTGGACAATAAAAAAGGCTGAGCAGTGAAGAACTGATGCCTTCAAATTGTGATGCTGGAGAAGACTCTTGAGAGTCCCTTGGACAGCAAGGAGATCAAGCCAATCCGTCCTAAATGAAATCAAGCCTGAATATTCATTGGAAAGACTGATGCTGAAGCTGGAGCGCCAATACTTTGGCTACCTGATGTGAGGAGCCAACTCATTTGAAAAGACCCTGATGCTGGGAAGGATTGAGGGCAGGAGGAGAAGGGGACAACTGAGGATAAGATGTTTGGATGGCAATGGACGTGAGTTTGAGCAAACTCTGAGAGATGGTGAAGGACAGGGAAGCTTGGTGTGCTGCAGTCCATGGGATTTCAAAGAGTCAGACATGACTGAGTGACTGAACAACTATAGCAACATCAATTCATGAGCATTTATTTTAGTTTATTATAGTCATTGTTTGGATGTCTCGAAAACTAGTCGCTTTGTTTATATTTCAGTTTGAGGAATGTGAGTCTATATAGTTCATGTTGAGATTTTGCCTTTTCCTCTTGTGTATAGATTTGCCTATTGACCCTAGCTTGGTATTACTAATGCCACCCTCAAGTAGACAGCTAGTGCTAGACTCAATTTCAATATTGGATCTCCACTTGGTGAGGACTACATTCTGTCCTTCCTATACCAACTATCTACCTGTTTTGGTTTCTGTTTGCTAGGCATGGCCAACAGACTGTGTGTAGTTTTTTCTGCTTTGTCTTCATGAAGGGCCCTTTTTAAGGTGGATACCCATCTACCTGTCCCCGCTATTATGTTATTTGAGATCTTCCTAACTTGATGGGTTCCTTCTTCTTCCTGCTGCTGGAACTGAGCCCAATATCTGCCTCATCTTCACTACCCTCCTCAGTGTATCTAGTTTCTCTAGCCTTCCTGTCTAGCTTGTCCAACTACCACCCAAACTCTAGTTGCATCTGAATATTCAACTGTAGGTGTCATCTACTACCATTCTTTATCGGAAGGTGCTTCAATACTGAGTTAGTATTGAATTGAGTCACAACTGACAAAAATCCAGCATACAAATGGCTTAAAGATGTAAAACTTTATTTCTTATGGGAAATAAATGATAAGACATAGAGTAGTTTCATAAAGTTGTCAAAACCCCAAGGTGATTCCATCTTCTCATCCATCTATATCATATCACATGATAATATTACATGATCTGAAATGTTCTTAGAGATCTATCCATTATGCCACATTCCAGGCATCAGAAAAATTAAAGAAAATAAGAACATCACATAATTTTCCTTTAAGGACACATCCCAAAGATCATAGATAATAATACATCTTATAATGCACTGCTCATAATTTAGTCACATTTAGCAGGGAATGCTAGGAAATCTAATCTTTGTAATAGGCTGTCATAGGCATAATTATAAGAATTGATATGACGGGCAACCACCAGTCTGTGTCTCAGAGCTTCATCTTGAGAATAAACCAGTAAGGGAGGAAGAAAAAAAAATCAGTTTGTGTCTAGTGGGGAAAATTGTAATTGTCAGGGAAAGGTAGGCACACGAATTACAATATTAATGTGTTCTACTCCACTTGGACAATAGTCAAGGAGCCTGAGTCAGAAGCCTGAAGTCTAAAAAGTGGTCTTAGGACACCATAAAATGCTTGTTCAGAAAATGTGAAGATATGGGATCCATCTGCCATGTTATAGAAAGATACATCTCCAGCCTCATAATCCAGGAATACTCCCAACCTACAGGGTTTTTCTTTTAGAGTAAGATATGTTTCTGGGGATGTAAGGCCCCAGTACTCCCCCTCATAAAGCCTAATGGCCCAGAAACCATTCTGCGGTGACATCTTGACCCTCCCATTCCTTGTTACATTATCCCTACAAACTCCTAGGTCCCAGGAATGTGCATCCCCAACCTCCACCTCCCAGAAGTATCTCTTTGAGCTGACATGCAGCTGACCAAGCACACAGGTAAGGGAGGTAAATCTCTGTGAGCAGCTGGGAAGATCTTGACGTGGTTCTTGCCATGTTACTCTTCTCCCCTCTTCAGACAGGAGGAGGGCAGGATGGGCAGTGGCTGCATCCAGAGTCAGATTTACTGCAAAGACAAGAGAGCATCATGTTTCTGGAAATGGTATCAGTAGGCTTGGGCCAGAGTCTCCCTTCTGTGAGAGCTTCTCTGACCCTGGGGAGATCCAGTTCACCTCTGTGCATCTTCCCTGGGACTACCTACAAGGAACAAGGTCGGTCTTGGACCATGATAGACTCACCAGTCTGGAACTCTTCTTTTCTCCAATCTGCAAGGAACAAATGAACATGAGAATCTACCATCTGACAGATAGAGCTGCCTGTCTGTCCAGAGCACCATGGTAATAAACTCCTTAATTCAAGAATAACAGCAAACAACAAAGAAAAAGCCTCTTTTATATACTTGAATCTCTTTTTACAAGATGCTAAACTATATATGTCTTGAAGACCTGCCTTGTACCTATGCTCTCCTTATCAAAAATTCATATAGGATAAATATTTGTAATCTATTTAAGATGTTTGAAAGGAAATATAGGATATCATGGGTCTAAGAAAAATAATAATAATAATCTAAGAAAAACAGAACAGTAAAGATTTCTGAGAGATGGTCATTACTCACCAGACTTGAATTGAGCCTCCTCCTTCTCTGAAAGAAAAGACACAATCATGCATGTATATATAAACAGATTTTCTTAACATCATAAAGAAGATGCCAGTAATGCCATACATCTGTCAATATTTGTATCTGAAACTTGCTAAATAATTTCAAAAGCAATGAAAGAAATGTCTAAAGTTCATTTCATCTGGAAACTCCACTATAATATGAAGAATATAATCTGATATGAAATGACATGAAGATTTAATAATTCTTATAGTAAGATACTAAAATAGTATAGAATAATCTTAGAAATTAGCCATAGAATTTAGAGATATATTATCAATGAACTTTATCCAAGTGACTGAAATATGCTCAAGGCCCTGAAGGAAGAGAAATTTGTTGAATCAACTAATAAGTGGTTAAAATAAAAATGAATGAAGGGTAACGATTTTGGCTGGAAAGAAACAACGATGCTAAGTCATATAAAAAATAATTATATGCCTAAGATAACTGGAGACTATGGCCAAGCAAAGTGTATCAAGATTACACTTGACATTAGTATATGCAAAATGTTTAAAAGGTCAACAAAGGAGGAACTTATCTTATTAAGCAACTTTGGAGTCTGGACTCTGTTCTTAAATTGAAAGAGTATAATATATAAAAAATTGGGACTCCATCTCAGAGCACATGAGAAAAAATCAAAGTTAAGGGAAGCTTTCTGTTGAATGAAAATAATCACACTCTTCTTAGCCTAATCCCTTTCATCTCACCCATCTTTTTTTTTTTTTAAATCAACCTTAAAATGAAGTTACGGTAATCACTAGGAAGATAAAAGAAAAGGGAAATAAAAGGCAGAGGAAAAAATTAAGAGACTTAATATGGGAACTTTATTAGAAGTTCAGGATGCCAAAAAGAAAATGGATAAGGTAATTTGAAATTCACAAGAAGGCAAAGGAAAGATAGGATTATGTAAGAGGTGAATGTCAAGAAATAAGAGGAAAAAATATATCTAGGAAATACATCTTTTGAAAAAAGTAATAAAACTTACCAATTTCCTTCTGGAGTTGTTCTGAAAAATATAATGGAAAAACTCATGTAAATTTCAAGGAAAACCAGAAAATGAAAGTGAAAATAAAATTTTCACTGCACCATAAATAGATAAAATGAATGTAATTAGGGGGAAAAAAAAAAAGTCCTGAAAAATACCAAGGAAGCTAATATTTTTATCTTGGAAAAATGGTGACAATTTGTTCTTGCAGACAAAAAAAGTGTTGCCTGACATTTTGGTAAACAATGAATGTTGCCTATCATGAAGCCAACAGAACCAGATGGTGCACCCTGTGGGTATTCAGGATGGAGAAAAACAGGATACTGGCCCCAGTAGTTAGGATGCTTATCAAAGGAATAATTTCAATAAACCCTGACTCTTGTATCTTACTATATATAAAAAGGATTAACTTGAGATGCCTGTTTTGTTTTTTTTAATTATTATTAGAGATAATCTTGATGTGTTCCACTACTGTTTTGCTTTTGTTTTTTCAGTAAAAACTTCTAATTTGAATCCTTCCTTACCTCTCTGTAAGAGTTCCTCAGAAATCTCTGAGAGGCTGTATCCTAGGTTATAGTCCTGAGTAAGGTCCCCAAATAAAACATAACTTAAATCTTTTAGCTTGTGTATTTGTTTTTCAGTCAACAATTTTGATTTGGTGACCAAAAAGGGGCCAAAACCAGACTTTTATTCTTCACCTGATCTCCATGAGGATCTCTAGCTTTGGCACTAACAGAAGTTCCTTTGTGTCCATCTGCCTCTTCAGAGGGTCCAGATGATTCTGGGTAGACCTTGAATCTCCCATTATTTACTGATGAACCTGAGTTTTAGTCAGTGGTGATAAATCTATGGAGTAGAAACTTTCTTAGAAATTTAGTTTCAAGAAGAGATGCCTGAGAAAAAGACACTGAGAAACTTTGCTCAGTTGAAAGACACTTAAAGGGTTATCCTCAGCTGAGACACACTGGGAAGATTTTATTGTGTAAGTATAGAATTAATACTTACAAATACTTGTTTGTTGTGAATTAAAGGACATCTCACCCCAAAAATGGCCAAATTGAGGCTCACTTTGGCATACCAAAATTATGTTTTTGCAAGCTAGCTTAATAGAGCTGGCTTGATGAACATCTTTTCAGAAATCTGACTTTAAAGGAAAAAAAAAAAAACCTCTTCTATGGGGGACCTTGCATTTTTGTCCTCTGTCTTTGAGAGGCAGATGTTCTACTTGCTCTTCCCAAATTTCATTTTTCTGTGTTTTGAGAGCTTGGCCTCTGCTATGCAGAAGGTACATAATGGTATACATTTGGCAGCCAGTCAAATAGACTGGGATTCTGAGCTATCTTTTTGTCTGGCTATGCCAACTCTCGGTAAAGAATCTGCCTGCAAGGTAGGAGACCTGGCTCGATCCTTGAATCAGGAGGATATCCTGGAGAAGGGAATGGCTATCCACCCCAGTATTCTTGCCTGGAGAAATCCATGGACAGAGGAACCTGGCCAGCTACAGTCCATGGGGTTGCAAAGAGTCAGATATGACTGAGCAACTAACTGCATACCAACTTGCAGGGAATTTGTTATAAGTTGCTCCAACCCATAAGGCTTTTGTCATCTTAACTTTCAGTGCATCTGCCTTCACAGTGTACTGTGAAGGCCCTTTAATTTCTTAGACTATTTTTGGGAGTAAACATTTTAGATCTTGTAAAGACTACATCCTTTGCCCTCTCTTGTGGGGACACCTTTTGTGTCCTTTTGGTTTAAGTTGCTATTAAGATATTACTCATCAATAGTCAGACAATGGATCCTTTAAATTGGAGAAATTTTAAATTGGTAAATTTTTAGAAAGGTCTCATTATAAACAGCAATTTTGTTTATGAGAAAAACAAATTACAAAGTGGCTAATAATATATATATGAAATGGATAACCTGAAAACTCTCTTTAGTTTAACAAACAAAAAAATTGTGAAGCCTTATTTGTGGTCACAGCTTCCCAATCAAGTAGTCTTATAAATGTTAATAAAATATTATATCAATTGCTAATTAAATTGATTAATATGGGAATAAAAAGAAGCTGAAGGAAAGCCTAAAATTTCTTTCTCAATAGGTGGAAATTTCAAAAGGACTCATCCCCAAAAGAAAAATCTTTCCATGGTTATAAAGAAACAGAATTTTTAAAATGGACATTAACAGGATTAAAGCAAAATTTGTACCATACTACCTGAGGTTTGATAAGCCAAAGGAATTCCTTGTTGGTCTTCAACATTAAAAGGCCCCAAATAAGTCCACTTTATTTATCATGGAAGAATAATTACAGAGGTATCTGATAAGCTGTTAATTACTTGGGGCAACAGTCAGGACAATTAATCAAATTGAAAGATTGACAAAAAAGTCTTCATCCCTTGGTTCAGTGTCTCACTGAGGATACCAGTGAATTTATACAAAAATTGATAATATGGCTGGTGGCTATAAAGAAAAGCTTCTGGTACTCATTGAAGATCAAGGCTTGCTAATGGAATCTTAATGAAAATTAAAGTCAAAGATATGAAAATTGATATAATTGAGATCAAAGTTTATAAAATTGATGTATTTAAGTAAGTTTCTATATTTTAAGAATGTTACATCTCTTATGTCTGATTATATTGTGGGATAGACATTATACCTCACTCTTGAGTGCTTCCCCTGACTGGTATTATAAGACAAGGCATATAAATCTGTCCCTCAGGCAATATTAATTAAATATACTAAAGGAAACCAGTAGGGTTACCTGTGCTTATACAATGTGAAATAAAAACTGAGAGCTAACATTTAAGGCTAATAAAAACAGTAATAGGGATTATTTGCTGTAGGTTTGATTTGTGATTTCCCAGCATTTAATTTATCAAAGCTAAAGTTTTATCTGAAAAAACTATTTTAGACATACCCAAAACAGAATTATTCTTAGATTTCACCTGAAAATTCCATTCTAATTTACTTTTATTTTATACTTTATAAAAATATCATCACACCAAGGTAACTGGGAAAGACCCAGAAACAGGGTCTTTGTCTAATGCCTTATGCAAATTTTTGAGGGATGATACATTGAACCCTACAGTTATAAAAGATAGGCTTGATTTTCAGTTTAGTTGGAAATCTTATCAATGATATAAAATATCAAATTAAAGAAAATATTGTTAGACAAATAAATGTTTTAACACCATTTAGGTGGCAGATTGAGCTTCCCTATTGAGCTTCCCTAGTGGCTCGGCTGGAGAAGGCAATGGCAACCCGCTCCAGTACTCTTGCCTGGCAAATCCCATGGACGGAGAAGCCTAGTAGGCTGCAGTCCATGGGGTCGCTAGGAGTTGGGCACGACTGGGCGACTTCACTTTCACTTTTCACTTTCATGCATTGGAGAAGGAAATGGCAACCCACTCCAGCGTTCTTGCCTGGAGAATCCCAGGGAAGGGGAGCCTGGTGGGCTGCTGTCTCTGGGGTCGCACAGAGTCAGACCTGACTGAAGCGACTCAGCAGCAGCAGCAGTGGCTCAGTAGTAAAGAACCCACCAGCAAATGCAGGATACATGGGTTCGACTGACTCCTGGGTTGTAATGATCCTGGAGGAGGAAATGGTAACCCAGTCAGTATTATTGCCTGGAAAATCCCATGGACAGAGGAGCCTGGCTGGCTACTGTCTATGGGGTGGTAAAACAGTCGGACACTGACTTAGTGACTGAACAACAACAGATGGCAGAACAGTTATTTGGGGTTGGGTTTCATGAGTTTGAGTACACTCCAGGAGTAGGTGATGGACAGGGAAGCCTGGCGTGCTGCTGTTCATGGGGTCACAAAGAGTCAGACACGACTGAGTGACTGAACTGAAGTTAGTTGCTAATTCATGTTTGATCCTATGTGACCCCATGAACTATAGGCCACCCGGTTCCTCTGTCCATGGGATTTCCCAGGCAAGAATACTGGGGTGAGTTGTCATTTCCTTCTCCAGGGGATTTTCTGGACCCCGGGATCAAACCTTGGTCTCTTGCATTGCAGACAGAGTCTTTACTCACTGACTCACCAGGAAAGCTTGAAGCAATTGTCTTTTTCTTGCAAATCCATAAGAATCAGAAAGGTATCGTGCATTGAACCTGGACTGGCATCTCGTTTCATACATGATATTTTACACGATACTGGATGCTTGGGGCTAGAGCACTGGGACGACCCAGAGGATGGTATGGGGAGGGAGGAGGGAGGAGGGTTCAGGATGGAGAACACATGTATACCCGTGGCGGATTCATTTTGATATTTGGCAAAACTAATACAATTATGTAAAGTTTAAAAATAAAATAAAATTAAAAAAAGAAAAAAAAAAAGAATCAGAAAGGTAAATGGCCTTAGACTGAGCCTAATTAGCTCAAAAAGGTAGAACCTGAACCAAAGTTAGACAGAGGAAGGAGTGACAGGGGACTCAGGAGGTCTTTTAAGTTCAAATTGCTGGAAAGGCTTCCTCACCTAAAATCTACTTCACAACTTCCTTAGGGATTTATCAGGAACAAATACAAATCTTAAATGTCTTTTCCACAAAATATAAAGCCTTAATCACTCAAACAAATAAGTTTGATTTATTCCAACTCTTATTTATAAACTAGAAAGTCTATATTGGAATACTTGATTCATGACTAAGTTTTAAAGTGAAGCTATGAGATCTATGGTTCAGTTCAGTTCAGTCGCTCAGTTGTGTCCAACTCTTTGCAACCCCATGGACTGCCAAATGCCAGGCTTCCCTGTCCATCACCAACTCAGGGAGCCTACTCAAATTCATGTTCATCAAGTCCGTGATGCCATCTAACCATCTCATCCTCTGTCGTCCCCTTCTCCTCTCACCTTCAATCTTTCCCTTCATCAGGGTCTTTTCAAATGAGTCAGTTCCTGGCCAAAGTACTGGAGTTTCAGCTTCAGCATCAGTCCTCCCAATGAATATTCAGAACTGACTTCCTTCAGGAAATCAGATCTATGATTTCCTCTAGGAAATCAGACCTATGGTTATGTCAGTTTGTATGTCTGTGTGTATTATATATATGGTATGTGTCTACCTTCAGATAGTATTATCAAATTTAAATTATAAAAGAGCTGTTTAATTGACTTAAAAGTAGGTGCTTACAAATTAAATGTTTCTAAATATAAAGGAAACCGGCCCAGATAATTTTGGATTCATGTGATTAGTATTAATTTAATATCTGGTATTAAAGTTACTTTAGGCTTGTTGGTTTAATTGATGTGGACATGTCTTTGGAGTCATCAGTATTGAGTATGATATATTTTTGTAACTAGGTTTATTGAAAGCCGTTAAGTTCATGGTATTTCTGTTGCAAAGTTTTTCAGCAAGAAAAATTACCTTGGTGTGATGATATTTTCATAACATATAAAATAAAAGTAAATGAGATTAGAATTTTCAGGTGAAATCTAAGAATAATCTATTGTGGGTATGTTTAAAATAGTTTTTCCAGATAAAACTTTAGTTTTGATAAATTAAATTAAATGATGGGAAATCACTGAATACATAGATTATTCAAATACAACAAAATAATGGAACATTGCTAAACATTTTTATGCTTATCTACTTTGTCTTCTTATGAGAGGAAACCTAAAGATAATTGAGTTTATTAGACATGTGTTTTTTACCACACTGAGGAAAGAAATGGTGCTATGAGAAGATGTATGTTTATAGAGGTTATGGAATGTTAAGCTTGAGAATCAAGAAATTCCTGTATGATGAACCGTTCATAATTGCTTACTTGTTTTCACTAGAGATTAAGGTATTTAAGAGTTAAAATTATAATATATGCAATTAAATTTACTTGGATGTCAAATGAAACATTTCAGTATGTAAGAAAAGTAGAAGGTATATTTTCAGCAAAAGATGGTATGAGGAATGGAGATACATTTTGTTAAGGGGAAAAACATGATTTTGTCTTACAGCTGGTTATTTCTAAGTGGGGAAAGAAGGGGTTACCTAATATAGATACAGAAAATTGTGAAAAGCTTGTGAAAAAGGATTCCTGAGAAAATAATTTTGCACATGGTAAGGTGGAAGTGTAATTGGACTTTATTAGGCAAATAAATTATGTTCTTGATGTTGAATTAGGGCAGAACTGGAATTTTCTTTCTGTTAAGAGAACAAAGATTTTGGGAATGTTGAGCTACACCTGATAGCAGATTGTGAATTTCTTTGCCTTCTAAATGTTCTGTATTTGCCTTGAAATATTTTACTATCACTTGGGTTAAATGAATAAACATTGATGCACAGTGTCCTATGACCCTATTTGACCAAGTGTTTTAAAACTTTTTGATAACTCTGACAAACTTATCTGAGGAAAAGCCAGGAAAAGTTACTACAGCAAGAAGCAAAATAAACCTGGGAGAAGGTATGTCTAATACTTATACAATGAGAGAAGACTAGTAAATAGTCAAAGACATTGGAAGCATGACCTAAAGTCCAAACTGGACCAGGCTGTGAAAAGATAATGAAGAAAGAAATGCAGAACAAATCCATGAGCAAAAATTCAGGTTAAAATAGGAGACATTCTGAAGAAGTTTGAGCCAATAGGTGTTAATCCATAAAAAGGTTGTTGATCAAAAAGTTTTATAGGTATAAAAGAATATCAGAATTTACCAGCTGCGTTCAGAAGTTCCTCTGCAAAATAAAAAGAAAACAGCTATGTAAATATTATTGAAAATAAATATGAAGAAAATTCAAATGTATTAAAATTTGGTAGGCAAAATTTTCCTTAAACACAGGCCAGAATGAAGCCTATCTTAGCTCCATTACATGAAAGGAAGGACAATAAAGTATTACGCAACAGGGAAGGGGTTTCCAAGTCAAAAGAACCAAGCTGGACTTGAAGAAAGCTGATACATCAGAAACTTAAAAAAATACCAAAACTCCACAAGTATATTGTTAATAAAATTTACTGGACAGTAAGGATCTGTCTCCTTGTATTGCAAAGACACGACAAATCAAATGAGTAAGCTGGGGGAAACTGAAGAGAAAATGAGGATTGTACACATCAGTTAGATGTGACAGTGAGAAGAAATTATGGAAAAGTGAAGGGATATTGGGGTGGAGGAAGCTGATCATTGAGAGGCAATTATGCCGGTCTAAGAAGCAGATTAAACAGTGACTAGGAACAGAACAAAATACATTTTATTATCGATTGATAACTTACCTTTATCTCTGCTTCAGGAATAAGGAATTATTTCCTTAACATTCTTCTACCTTAGCCATGCAAATATGCATTGTTAACAACACATGCATATTTAACCTATTTAAAATTTTCCCAGTCACGATTTCTTTGATGTTCAATCTCTACTGTCATTGAGAAGTTAGATTATATTCATGGGAAAGTGAAAGTGAAGTGAAAGTCGCTCAGTTGTGCCTGACTCTTTGCAGTCCATGGAATTCTCCAGGCCAGAATACTGGAGTGGATATCCTTTCCCTTCTCCAGGGGATCTTCCCAATCCAGGGATAGAATCTAGGTCTCCAGCATGGCAAGCAGATTCTTTACCAGCTGAGCCACAAGGGAAACCCAAAAATACTGGAGTGGGTAGCCTATCCCTTCTCCAGTGGATCTTCCCTATCTTGGAATCAAATCCAGATCTCCTGCATTGCAGGCAAATTCTTTATCAATTGAGCTTTCAGGGAAGCCCATTCAAGGGAAACCTGTGTTCTATTAAAATGAACCTAGAGAAGGAAATGGCAACCCACTCCAGTGTTCTTGCCTAGAGAATCCCAGGGACAGGGGAGCCTGATGGGCTGCCATCTATGGCAATCATTGCTATTTCCTTGGAACTTCTACCTTTTTCAAAGTACACTGCAAACACCTTGCATACACAACAGAAGTTACTCAGAAAGTGATGAGATGCATGCAGGCAAAGCATCCACATAACTAGAACTGTGTCTGTAGCCATAGTCATATGAAGCCCGCCACACACAGTAAAGAGATATAGTCCCCAATTTCATCCAATCTGAAAACAGAAAAGTGATTGAGAAATACCATTACAATGGAGGATGGTAAACTTTTGGAAAAATCCTAGGATATTCCTTTCTCTTTCTGTTTACATTAAAATTTCAGAATGCAGATTATCAGAGGATGAGAGAGTCAATTCCTAGGCAGGTTAATAAGAAGTCTGGGGTTCGCTGAGGAGGGGAGTGGGGTCTGGGGTTCTCAAGGAGAAGGAAAGGACACACCTTTTTCTTTTTCTTTTTCTCTATATTCCTTAGTCTTAGTCACATAAAATGGTCTTTTATTTTTTTTCTTTAAACCCAGAATTGATGATTACACAACTCAGTTTAAACTCTGTACTAGGGATTATACAACAACAGTGTATCCTGCTTGAGGACAGTTTCTCCTTCCTCAAAACCTTCTGACTAATCTTGATATTTTAGAATGTAAATTACGGGAGTGAGTCTGGTAGGATCTTTTTATTGTTAAATTCTAATCATCCTGTTATCCTAAAATGTAACTTGTGGGAGTGGGTCTGATAAAATTTTCACAAACTTGAGATATCCCTTTGATTTATTGTAATAATTTAAAAGTATACAACTCCCTTGCTAACACTAGTGAGGGGGGCACTCTTCGTCCCCCTTCTGATGTCTATGTCAGAAGCTTTCTCTGCCCCTTTTCTTACTTTAATAAAACTCTACCACACAAAAGCTCTTGAGTGATCAAGTCTAGTCCCTGGTCCTGAAGCTAAACCTTTTTCTTCAGAGATCATGAATCTGACATTGTTCACGGTAAGCTATCAAGAACATCTTATCAGAGAACATTTCTGAAGACCAAAAGTGTTTCTAAACACACCAAAAATTGCATTTAAGAGTTTCTGCTGCTAAGTCACTTCAGTCGTGTCGGACTCTGTGCGACCCCATAGATGGCAATGCACCAGGCTCTGCCGTCCCTGGGATTCTCCAGGCAAGAACATGGAGTGGGTTGCCATTTCCTTCTCCAATGCATGAAAGTGAAAAGTGAAAATGAAGTCGCTCAGTCATGTCCGACCCTCAGCGACCCCATGGACTGCAGCCTTCCAGGCTCCTCCGTCCATGGGATTTTCCAGGCAAGAGTACTGGAGTGGGGTGCCATTGCCTTCACCATTTAAGAGTTGACTACTATGCAAATCAAAATATGAAAATAGAATAATTACGGTGGTTTGTAGGGGAAAAAAGAAAAAGCCAGGAAACATCATGTGAAGTATTTGTATACTTGTGAATGCTTGGTGCTATGATCAATGGCAGTGGAAGACTTGGGTTCAAGCTTACATTTGACCAAAGAATGACATCAGAATTGACTCATATTTCACAGGACAAAAATACTATATTGAAAATTACTGAACAAGTAATCTAACAAGGTTTGGGAAAACATCAGTTGCATAAACATTGGCCCTAGTAGTTGAAATTTGTGTCAGTGGTCCAAAGATTTGGTATCTCTAGAAATACATTAGGTGTAAGCCCGATAGTTACTAGTCAAATGCCCTCTATCTCACCACTTTTTAGCAAAACTATGGGAAGCCTCTGGAGACAAAAGAAACCAACATTTATAAGGGGAGAGTAGAGGGAATAAAAAAAAGAAAGAATGAAATGCAGGAAACAGAAAATGACAGAACTTAATAAGGAGGAGGGCATAATAACATTTGAAAAGAAAGTGTAGACACCCAGGAGAAGGTCAAGCCCATAGACAACATACAGATAAAAAGGTAGATAAATTAAAAAAAAAAAAAAAAGGTAGAGAAATTAAAGAGACACTAAAAAAGGAGGGTTTTCATAAGGCATTTGGGAGCAAAAAGGTGTCTGAAAATTTACCTAAATTGTCCTGCGATATTTCTGAAAAAGAAAATGGAAGTATCAATGTAAATATATTGTGAGGGAAACACAAAGAAAATCTAGTGTTCTAGAAAAAAATATATTTTAACACGAAACAAATCAGGATGCAGATAAACACAAAAACATAGTTTGCAAATGTACACACACAAACATACAGACATGGGCTGAAAGCTCACACTTATCCAGAGAATAGTCTATAGCAGTGAAAAGAGAACTAGAAGAAGAGAATTTACTGAATGAGAAATATCTTAGGAATGTTATATTTGATGACTACCTTTTAAAAGTGTTCTTAATACCTTTTGATATTACTGAGACTTTTAGTATTTAACTTGCTAGGTTTTGAAGGTACTGGCTACCTTAACTTCAAGAGAATTGTAGTATTAATGCCAGTAGTGAGAGGTCTAAATAAAATGACCAAAGTTTCTCTTGAAGAATACATTATGCATCAGAAACTTTAAAACTGCCAAACTTATTAGATATATTAGTAATAAAATTTATCTGAACAAATGGAACTGTGAGCATTGATTTCTTGGACAAGACAAATGAAAGAGGTAGAAATGGGGGAAACTGAGCAACACATGAAGATGGCAGACATCAGTTGGAAAACTAAGAGAGTAAGATGAAATCATGCAATAATATGAATGTGGAGGTTGAGGAAGATGATCATTGATAGTTGAAGGCAAAGGAGCAAGTTACAGATGAAACAACTAAGAAGAGGCAAAAGCAATTTTGACTTTTTTTTTCCTGTGCAATCTTATTGAGGGAAAAAAAGAAGTGAAAAACAATTCAAAAGAAGCCAGTCTTTATAGGGGAAGCATGGTGTGGAGTATAAAAGGAAAGAACGGGAAAAGATGGAATTTAGGTAACATAAAATGACAACATTTTTTTAAGGTGCAAGGAACAGCTGAAACAACAATTAAGCATATGTGAAAATATTTTTGACTTACCTTTTTCCTGGGCAATCTTATCTGAGAGAAAAAAAAGAAGAGAGAAGAAATTAAAAGACGCCAGTATCTTAGGGGAAGATTGGTATGGAGTACAAAGGAAAGAATGGGAAAAGATATAATTCAGATAATAAAAAATGACAGAACTGGTTTTTTTTTTTAAGATACAAGTTACAGATGAAACAACAACCAAGAAGAGGTGAAAAAATTTTGACTTGCCTTTTTCTTGTTTAATCTTATCTGAAACAAAAAGGAAGAGAAAAACAATTCAAAAGAAGCCAATTTTTATAGGAGAAGCATATGGTAAAGTAAAAGAAAGAAAGAGTGGGAAAAGATGAAAGGTAACAGAAAATGACAGAACTTTTTTTTAAGGTGCAAGCAGCAGATGAAACAACAGCTAAGAACATGCAAACAAGTGTTTTGACTTGTGTCTTTTCTGTTTAAACTTATGTGAAAAAAAAAAAGAGGGAAAAATATTTCATCAAAATGCAGCCCCAATGTCAAAAAAGGAGGGCAGAAATTTGAAACCTAAGTTTTTAAGTTATAGTCTGTAGTTTACTCTGTAGGTCAATTGACCAATATTTTAGACGGTGGAAAGGTGATGCTCCACAGGACAACCTACAGTCAGGGGCAATGCTGTATTACATCCCACCACCCCCACCTCCAACACCTGGAGCAAATGTAGCAAAGACAGATAATGACTCAACCAGAGGAAGTAGAATAGGACTATTAGGGCAAACTATCAATCATTCATCTTTTAGTAGACCTTCTTTTTTTGTCATAGTGGAGTGGAAAAAAACATACATACATGAGTCACATATTTAGCAAGTCATAAAGAAAATTCCTCTTGAGAAACCTGCATGCAGGTCAAGAATCAACAGTTAGAACTGGACATGGAAAAACAGATTGGTTCCAAATAGGAAAAGGAGTACGTCAAGGCTGTATATTGTCACCCTGCTTATTTAACTTCTATGCAGAGTACATCATGAGAAACGCTGGGCTGGAAGAAGCACAAGCTGGAATCAAGATTGCCGGGAAAAATGTCAATAACCTCAGATATGCAGACGACACCACCCTTATGGCAGAAAGTGAAGAGGAACTAGAAAGCCTCTTGATGAAAGTGAAAGTGGAGAGTGAAAAAGTTGGCTTAAAGTTCAACATTCAGAAAACTAAGATCATGGCATCCAGTCCCATCACTTCATGGGAAATAGATGGGGAAACAGTGAAACAGTGTCAGACTTTATTTTCTGGGGCTCCAAAATCACTGCAGATGGTGACTGCAGCCATGAAATTAAAAGACACTTACTCCTTGGAAGGACAGTTATAACCAACCTAGATAGCATATTCAAAAGCAGAGACATTACTTTGTCAACAAAGGTCCGTCTAGTCAAGACTATGGTTTTTCCAGTGGTCATGTATGGATGTGAGAGTTGGACTATAAAGAAAACTGAGTTCCGAAGAATTGATGCTTTTGAACTATGGTGTTGGAGAAGACTCTTGAGAGTCCCTTGGACAGCAAGGAGACCCAACCAGTCCATCCTAAAGGAGATCAGTCCTGGGTGTTCATTGGTGGGAGTGATTTTGAAGCTGAAGCTCTAGTACTTTGATCACCTGATGTGAAGAGCTGACTGGTTTGAAAAGACCCTGAGGCTGGGAAGGATTAAGGGCAGGAGGAGAAGGAGATGACAGAGGATGAGATGGTTGGATGGCATCACTGACTCAATGGACATGGGTTTGGGTGAACTCTGGGAGTTGGTGATGGACAGGGAGGCCTGGCGTGCTGCGGTTCATGGAGTCACAAAGAGTCAGACACGACTGAGTGACTGAACTGAACTGAAAGAAAATTCCTGGCGGGCCTCAGTCCATGGTGTTGCAAAGAGTTGGACCCGACTAAGCAACTGAGCACAAAAAAGCCTATGGGCTTCTCAAGTGGCCCTGAATGTAAAGTACTCACCTGCAAATGCAGGAGACATAAGCAACATGGGTTCAATCCCTGGGTTGAGATGATCCCCCGGATGAGGGCATGACAATCCACTCCAGTGTTCTTGCCTAGAGAAGCCCATGGATAGAGGAGTCTGGAGGGATATGGGTCATAGGATCACAAAGAATCAGAAACAACTGAAGTGACCAAGCATGTACGCACCCACACACGCAAAGAAGCCTTCAGTATAAGTACCAGTCAGTCTAAAATACTGCGATCCAAAAGTCTACAAGCAATAAATGCTGGAGAGGGTGTGGAGAAAAGGGAACCCTCTTACACTGTTGGTGGGAATGCAAACTAGTACGGCCACTATGGAGAACAGTGTGCAGATTCCTTAAAAAACTGGAAATAGAATTGCCTTATGACTCAGCAACCCCACTTCTGGGCATACACACTGAGGAAACCAGAAGGGAAAGAGACACGTGTACCCCAATGTTCATCACAGCAGTTTATAATAGCCAGGACATGGAAGCAACCTAGATGTCCATCAGCAGATGAATAGATAAGAAAGCAGTGGTACATATACACAATGGAGTATTACTCAGCCATTAAAAAGAATACATTTGAATCAGTTCTAACGAGGTGGATGAAACTGGAGCCTATTATAAAGAGTGAAGTAAGCCAGAAAGAAAAACACCAATACAGTATACTAATGCATATATATGGAATTTAGAAAGATGGTAACAATAACCCTGTATAGGAGACAGCAAAAGAGACAGTGATGTATAGAACAGTCTTATGGACTCTGTGGGAAAGGGAGAGGATGGGAAGATTTGGGAGAATGGCATTGAAATATGTATAATATCATGTACGAAATGAGTCGCCAGTCCAGGTTCGATGCACAATACTGGATGCTTGGGGCTGGTGCACTGGGATGACCCAGAGGGATGGTATGGGGAGGGAGGAGGGAGGAGGGTTCAGAATGGGGAACACATGTATACCTGTGTTGGATTCAATGCCTGTGGCGGATTCATTTTGATATTTGGCAAAACTAATACAATTATGTAAAGTTTAAAAATAAAATAAAAATACATGCCTGCTAAAAATAAAATAAAATTAAAAAAATAAAATACTATCTGTAACTGTAGACTTATTAAGGCTCTTCGGTATATGGAAGAGGTATGTTTCTAAGTTCATTAAACCTGTAAACACAATACGACTGAAAAACCATCATTAGAAAATCAAGAATGCTAAACTTTGGATGTTTATATCACTGTATTATGAAAAAATCCTTTAGGAGTATCATATGAGTATAGTTTCTCATGTCATTCACATAACATTTCAGTATTGGGAAATCTGTTGTATATTTCCTTAAATTAAAAGTTCTTCTACCAAAATCTAAAAATAAGGGCAGTTTACTAAATTAATAATTATGTCAGAATAAAAATACAAGAAAAAAATGGAATAATTACTATAGTGTGAAAGAAAATAAACCCAGTGAATACCATTAAATGTTTGTTATTTAGGGCACCTGGGTGATATGATCAAAGGCAGTGGAAGAGGGAGCCTGAATACCACACTGGAACCATGAAGGATATCTGAGTTTACATGGTCCTTAAAAGGACCACAGACCAAGAAGCTTCACTGAGAAAGAATGAAGTCTTAGTTCTCATCTCCTAAGTTTTGGGCAGATAGCAACTGTATAGTAATGGCCTTTGAACTTTGAATATATGGCACATGCACTAACAATGGACAGTTTTCAGAAAATATATGCAAAGTGTAATCATGTACCCATCAGTCTCTTCCCTTTTGTGTCACAACATTCACATGGAAACTGGCGAGACTCTACAGAATAAAAAAAGGCAGTGTTATAGGTCAGGAACCTGTGTTCTGAAAAAATAAAGGGATGGAAAAGAATGAGGACAGAGGGTAGAAAAGCAGTAATTGAGACACTTAATATGGATGATGTTTATGAAACAAAAAAAGAGAAAATAGCAGACATTGAGGGGTAGGGCATACCAAAAGATGGTGTATAGATAAAAGGAAAGGCAATGTGAAAAACTCTGAGGAAGCAGTCATGTAGAGTCTTATCGGAGTGTAAAAGTTGTCAGAGAAATTTACCAAATTTTTTCAAAAGCTGGTCAGAAAAATTAAGTGAAAAGATCCAAATAAGTTTTAGAGAACAGAAAAGAAAGAACATACAGATTTGATGAAAATTCACATGCAATGTTAAATGTACCAGGATGCAGGCCAACCCACAGAACACACACACACATGCAAGCACACACACATATACAAACTGCAGCTGAAAGCTACCCTTTTCAGGAGAATATTGGTTAGGATTACAAAAGAAAAAACTGAATGAATTTACTTAGGAAAAATGTTAGGAACAGTAGTAATATGGTAACTTTTAAAAAATGTTTCTGACATCGTGCTTTTATGCAATTTCTTTTTTTTTTTTTTTGCAAATAATTTCTTTAAAAAATGAAAAGGAGAAAAATGAATGAACTTTCTCTATTGGAAGAAAATCATTATTTCGGCCAATTATTATCTTATAAAATTACCTTGATTCAAATTGTTAAATTTCTATTTCGTAGAGGTTAGCCCTCATAAGTTCCTTGAGTGGTACTAAATATAGAGTCAATGCTTATTGTACAAATAGTCACACTCACTGAATTAAAGGAGTCTGAACCACTACTAATAAAAAAATATCATGTTAGTTTCCTGAGTGCTTCTTTCACAAAGTTTTCAGCAACTGAGTAAACTATAACTTCTTAAAATGTAGATTTCTATTTCAATTCATGGCTAAATAAAGTTCATCTTAATTAAATCACATGAAAGTAAGGAATTGATGCTCTAGACACAGCATATGGAAATTGAAATTAAATGACCTGGGCACATGTGGGAAAAGCTTTCAAAATAGTCTCTGAGAATACCAGTACTTTAGTAATGTATGGTTAATAAATTTACATGGCATGAAGGGACCGTTTATGCCAGTTGAAACATTAAAAAATTAAAGAAATAAAAATTAAAAAACAAAATATGAAATCATAATGGAAGAAATTGAATGAGAAATAAAGATGGTGAATTTCAGTTGGAAAGACAAAATACCAAGACAAAGCCACATAAAAGCATGCATAGAGACTTGACGACAAAGATACCAGAAAAGAATGAATCCATGACTAAGTAGGCAAGGAAGTTGTCTTTACGCTGGGAACTTGATGCTTTCCTCTTCACATAAAAAAGAAAACAGAGGGGGAGGAGCCAAGATGGCGGAGGAGTAGGACAGGGAGAACATTTTCTCCCCCACAAATTCATCAAAAGAGCATTTAAACGTCGAGTAAATTCCACAAAACAACTTCTGAATGCCGGCAGAGGACATCAGGCACCCAGAAAAGCAACCCAACTCTTCGAAAGGAGAGAGAAGAAATACAGCTCCACCCACCAGAACACCGACACAAGCTTCCCTAACCAGGAGACCTTGACAAGCCACCTGTACAAACCCACACACAGCGAGGAAAAGCCACAATAAAGAGAACTCCACAAACTGCCAGAATACAGAAAGGACACCCCAAACTCAGCAATTTAAACAAGATAAAGAGACAGAGGAATACCCAGCAGGTAAAGGAACAGGATAAATGCCCAACAAACCAAACAAAAGAGGAAGAGATAGGGAATCTACCTGATAAAGAATTCCGAATAATGATAGTGAAATTGATCCAAAATCTTGAAATCAAAATGGAATCACAGATAAATAGCCTGGAGACAAGGACTGAGAAGATGCAAGAAAGGTTTAACAAGGACCTAGAAGAAATAAAAAAGAGTCAATATATAATGAATAATGCAATAAATGAAATTAAAAACACTCTGGAGGCAACAAATAGTAGAATAACAGAGGCAGAAGATAGGATTAGTGAATTAGAAGATAGAATGGTAGAAATAAATGAATCAGAGAGGATAAAAGAAAAACGAATTAAAAGAAATGAGGACAATCTCAGAGACCTCCAGGACAATATTAAATGCTACAACATTCGAATCATAGGGGTTCCAGAAGAAGAAGACAAAAAGAAAGACCATGAGAAAATCCTTGAGGAGATAATAGTTGAAAACTTCCCTAAAATGGGGAAGGAAATAATCACCCAAGTCCAAGAAACCCAGAGAGTCCCAAACCAGATAAACCCAAGGCGAAACATCCCAAGACACATATTAATCAAATTAACAAAGACCAAACACAAAGAACAAATATTAAAAGCAGCAAGGGAAAAACAACAAATAACACACAAGGGAATTCCCATAAGAATAACAGCTGATCTTTCAATAGAAACTCTTCAAGCCAGGAGGGAATGGCAAGACATACTTAAAATGATGAAAGAAAATAACCTACAGCCCAGATTATTGTACCCAGCAAGGATTTCATTCAAGTATGAAGGAGAAATCAAAAGCTTTACAGACAAGCAAAGCTGAGAGAATTCAGCACCACCAAACCAGCTCTCCAACAAATACTAAAGGATATTCTCTAGACAGGAAACACAAAAACAGTGTATAAATTCGAACCCAAAACAATAAAGTAAATGACAACGGGATTATACTTATCAGTAATTACCTTAAATGTAAATGGGTTGAATGCCCCAACCAAAAGACAAAGACTGGCTGAATGGATACAAAAACAAGACCCCTACATATGTTGTCTAAAGGAGACCTACCTCAAAACAGGGGACACATACAGACTGAAAGTGAAGGGCTGTAAAAAGATTTTCCATGCAAATAGGGACCAAAAGAAAGCAGGAGTAGCAATACTCATATCAGATAAAATAGACTTTAAAACACAGGCTCTGAAAAGAGACAAAGACGGTCACTACGTAATGATCAAAGAATCAATCCAAGAAGAAGATATAACAATTATAAATATATATGCACCCAACACAGGAGCATTGCAGTATGTAAGACAAATGCTAACAAGTATGAAAGGAGAAATTAACAATAACACAATAATAGTGGGAGACTTTAATACCCCACTCACACCTATGGATAGATCAACTAAACAGAAAATTAACAAGGAAACACAAACTTTAAATGATACAATAGACCAGTTAGACCTAATTGATATCTATAGGACATTTCATCCCAAAACAATGAATTTCACCTTTTTCTCAAGCGCACATGGAACTTTCTCCAGGATATATCACATCCTGGGCCATAAAGCTAGCCTTGGTAAATTCAAAAAATAGAAATCATTCCAAGCATCTTTTCTGACCACAATGCAGTAAGATTAGATCTCAATTACAGGAGAAAAACTATTAAAAATTCCAACATATGGAGGCTGAACAACACGCTGCTGAATAACCAACAAATCACAGAAGAAATCAAAAAAGAAATCAAAATTTGCATAGATACGAATGAAAATGAAAACACAACAACCCAAAATCTGTGGGACACGGTAAAAGCAGTCCTAAGGGGAAAGTTCATAGCAATACAGGCACACCTCAAGAAACAAGAAAAAAGTCAAATAAATAACCTAACTCTACACCTAAAGCAACTAGAAAAGGAAGAAATGAAGAACCCCAGGGTTAGTAGAAGGAAAGAAATCTTCAAAATTAGAGCAGAAATAAATGCAAAAGAAACAAAAGAGACCATAGCAAAAATCAACAAAACCAAAAGCTGGTTCTTTGAAAGGATAAATAAAATTGACAACCGTTAGCCAGACTTATCAAGAAACAAAGGGAGAAAAATCAAATCAATAAAATTAGAAACGAAAATGGAGAGATCACAACAGACAACATAGAAATACAAAGGATCATAAGAGACTACTATCAACAATTATATGCCAATAAAATGGACAACAAGGAAGAAATGGACAAATTCTTAGAAAAGTACAACTTTCCAAAACTCGACCAGGAAGAAATAGAAAATCTTAACAGACCCATCACAAGCACAGAAATTGAAACTGTAATCAAAAATCTTCCAGCAAACAAAAGCCCAGGTCCAGATGGCTTCACAGCTGAATTCTACCAAAAATTTAGAGAAGAGCTGACACCTATCCTGCTCAAACTCTTCCAGAAAATTGCAGAGGAAGGTAAACTTCCAAACTCATTCTATGAGGCCACCATCACCCTAATACCAAAACCTGACAAAGATCCCACAAAAAAAGAAAACTACAGGCCAATATCACTGATGAACATAGATGCAAAAATCCTTAACAAAATTCTAGCAGTCAGAATCCAACAACACATTAAAAAGATCATACACCATGACCAAGTGGGCTTTATCCCAGGGATGCAAGGATTCTTCAATATCCGCAAATCAATCAATGTAATACACCACATTAACAAATTGAAAAATAAAAACCATATGATTATCTCAATAGATGCAGAGAAAGCCTTTGACAAAATTCAAGATCCATTTATGATAAAAACCAGCCAGAAAGCAGGAATAGAAGGAACATACCTCAACATTATAAAAGCTATATATGACAAACACACAGCAAACATTATCCTCAATGGTGAAAAATTGAAAGCATTTCCCCTAAAGTCAGGAACAAGACAAGGGTGCCCACTTTCACCATTACTATTCAACATAGTTTTGGAAGTTTTGGCCACAGCAATCAGAGCAGAAAAAGAAATAAAAGTAATCCAAATCGGAAAGAAGAAGTAAAACTCTCACTATTTGCAGATGACATGATTCTCTACATAGAAAACCCTAAAGACTCCACCAGAAAATTACTAGAGCTAATCAATGACTATAGTAAAGTTGCAGGATATAAAATCAACACACAGAAATCCCTTGCATTCCTATACACTAATAATGAGAAAACAGAAAGAGAAATTAAGGAAACAATTCCATTCACCATTGCCACGGAAAGAATAAAATACTTAGGAATATATCTACCTAAAGAAACTAAAGACCTATATATAGAAAACTATAAAACACTGGTGAAAGACGTCAAAGAGGACACTAATAGATGGAGAAATATACCATGTTCATGGATTGGAAGAATCAATATAGTGAAAATGAGTATACTACCCAAAGCAATTTATAGATTCAATGCAATCCCTATCAAGCTACCAACAGTATTTTTCACAGAGCTAGAACAAATAATTTCACAATTTGTATGGAAATACAAAAAACCTAGAATAGCCAAAGCGATCTTGAGAAAGAAGAATGGAACTGGAGGAATCAACCTACCTGACTTCAGGCTCTACTACAAAGCCACAGTTATCAAGACAGTATGGTACTGGCACAAAGACAGAAATATAGATCAATGGAACAAAATAGAAAGCCCAGAGATAAATCCACGCACATATGGACACCTTATCTTTGACAAAGGAGGCAAGAATATACAATGCATTAAAGACAATCTCTTTAACAAGTCGTACTGGGAAATCTGGTCAACCACTTGTAAAAGAATGAAACTAGAACACTTTCTAACACCATACACCAAAATAAACTCAAAATGGATTACAGATCTAAACGTAAGACCAGAAACTATAAAACTCCTAGAGGAGAACATAGGCAAAACACTCTCCGACATACATCACAGCAGGATCCTCTATGACCCACCTCCCAGAATATTGGAAATAAAAGCAAAAATAAACAAATGGGGCCTAACTAACCTTAAAAGCTTCTGCACATCAAAGGAAACTATTAGCAAGGTGAAAAGACAGCCTTCAGAATGGGAGAAAATAATAGCAAATGAAGCAACTGACAAACAACTAATCTCAAAAATATACAAGCAACTCCTACAGCTCAATTCCAGAATAATAAATGACCCAATCAAAAAGTGGGCCAAAGAACTAAATAGACATTTCTCCAGAGAAGACATACAGATGGCTAACAAACACATGAAAAGATGCTCAACATCAGTCATTATCAGAGAAATGCAAAGCAAAACCACTATGAGGTACCATTTCACACCAGTCAGAATGGCTGTGATCCAAAAGTCTACAAATAATAAATGCTGGAGAGGGTGTGGAGAAAAGGGAACCCTCTTACACTGTTGGTGGGAATGCAAACTAGTACAGCCACTATGGAGAACAGTGTGCAGAATCTTTAAAAAACTGGAAATAGAACTGCCCTATGATCCAGCAATCCCACTGCTGGGCATACACACTGAGGAAACCAGAAGGGAAAGAGACACGTGTACCCCAATGTTCATCGCAGCACTGTTTATAATAGCCAGGACATGGAAGCAACCTAGATGTCCATCAGCAGATGAATGGATAAGAAAGCTATGGTATATATATACAATGAAGTATTACTCAGCCATTAAAAAGAAAACATTTGAATCAGTTCTAATGAGGTGGATGAAACTGGAGCCTGTTATACAGAGTGAAGTAAGCCAGAAGGAAAAACACCAATACAGTATACTAACCCATATATATGGAATTTAGAAAGATGGTAACAATAACCCGGTGTACGAGACAGCAAAAGAGACAGTGATGTATAGAACAGTCTTATGGACTCTGGGGGAGAGGGAGAGGGTGGGAAGATTTGGGAGAATGGCATTGAAATATGTAAAATATCATGTATGAAACGAGATGCCAGCCCAGGATCGATGCACGATACTGGATGCTTGGGGCTAGAGCACTGGGACGACCCAGAGGGATGGTATGGGGAGGGAGGAGGGAGGAGAGTTCAGGATGGGGAACACATGTATATTCCTGTGGCGGATTCATTTTGATAATTGGCAAAACTAATACAATTATGTAAAGTTTAAAAATAAAATAAAATTAAAAAAAAAAAGAAAACAGAACTCAAAATACATTCAAAATAATGTTCCAATATGACGAAAAAATAAAGAAAAATTTGAAAACCTCTCATAATTTACTCTTTGGTTCAACATGACCTCATTTCCTATAAGATCTGAAGACCTTTCCAGACATCAAGGAAAAGATTGTTTTTACTTTCATTCACCCCTTGGTGTCAAAGGAATCAAGACAGGAAATGACCCTGGGGAAGGAGGTAGAAAGGTAGAAAGGACTACTTCGATAAACAATGTCCATCACTGGTCCTGTAATGGACTTTCTACATTTTTCAGAATAAACTGCAAACTCACAATTTTACACAACAGAACAAGTTAAAAAGAGATAAAGAAGCAAAAAGAAAAGGTGCTCATTTTTTCAAAAGATGTATAGCAATAGTTTAAAAAATGTACACCTGTGGCTGATTCAAGTTGATGTATGCCAAAAATCACAACAATATTGTAAAGTAATTAGTCTCCAAATAAAATAAACAAGTTAATTTAGGAAATAATATGACAATGACAAGGGAATGCAAAATAAAATTAAAAGTCTATTGCATTGGCAGACAGGCTCTTTATCACTAGCACCACCTGGGAAATCCATGCTTAATTATATCAATACCTAAAAAAGAAAGCTATTCAATATTATTTTTAAATGTTATATATTATCATAAGGAAATTAAAATATATCATATCCTGCTAAGTAAAGAGCAGGAAAAATGTTCATTATCAAATAGGTCTTTATATTTTTAAATAAATTGTTGGCTTTTAAAACTATCACTATGTGGCTAATAAAGCAATCTTCTTCTCTTCTAACAGCCCTTCAAATGGCAAAGCTTATTATCCTCGGGTCTGAAATTTCCTTTGGCCATTGACTAAAATGAATGAAATGAGTATCAGAAAATTTGGAAAAATCTCTATTCTTCTTAAAGGCAATATTTACTTCTGCTAAACATTAACAGGACTTAGAATCTGTGTCATGTATTGATTGTACATTGCCTTGCCTTGTTCTTTATTTTTGCCATAATTTTATGTATATTAAACTTAGCACCCATAGATAATGGAAACCTGCTATATAGCAGAGGGAACTCTAATCAATGCTCTGTGGTGTGACCTAAATAGAAAGGAAATCAAAAGTGAGGCTATGTATATACATATTACTGATTCACTATGCTGTTCAGTAGAAACTACCACAATATTGTAAAGGAACTATACTCCAATAAAAATTGGGGGAAAAAAAGAGAGACAGGAAGCAAAGAGAAAAAGCATTCTTTTTCAAAAAATGTATAGTAATAGCAATGAATCCTGTTAAATGCATTAAAGAAATACATTCCTAAATATCATCACCTCCTTTGAAAACAGAATTATAATTGAAATTTTTCACTAGAAAAGAAGGATGTTAAGTTTAAAATTACTATTAGGGTGATATAAAAAAAATAAAACAACTATAAAAACTGTGACCAAAAGTTATCTACATATGATGCAAGAACAGAAATTTGTGATATTTTTATAGCTTACTCTAAGTTTCAAAGTGATCAATATTTTTTTAAATTGGAAGCAAAGATTTCTGAAGGACAGAGGAGCAATGTCAAACGTTGCTCCATTGTCAAACAGTAGCAATGGTATATCACTCACTCACTCACACACACACACACCGCACTTGATTCAAAAGTTGTAAAGATGGAAAATGACACTGTGAGGTAGAATAAGACTTCTGGGATAAACAACATAAATCATATATATTTCATTGGATCTTCTCTTTCATCAGAATACAATCCAAACTTGTACACATACATGAGTACTTAAGGTACTTAAGAAGTCATGAGGAAATCTACAACAAAAGAACCTATCTAGCTAAAACTCCATCCATAGCAGTAGTCCTATGAAGCATGCTTCATGCATTAAAGAAATGTATTCCCTACTTACATTCAATCTGTAAGCAAAAATATAGTTGAAAAATATCATTATAAAAGGAAGAATGTTAAACTTTTAATGGTTATATTAGCGTTTCATTAAAAAAAACATTTAGGAGTATCCTAGAACTCTAGCCTCTCATGTCATTCACATAAAACTTCAAAATGGAGAAATACGTTGTAAACAATCATGCTGAGTATACAGAGTCCTTCCACAAACACTTTGAAATTACTGCCGCTTGCCACATCAATAATTATATCAATAAAATGTAAGAGAAAGACAGGAAAATTATTGTGGTATGAGGGAAAATAAACCCAGGAAATAGTAGGCAAAATATCTGTACCTGAGAGAAGACTAATGAATGACCAAAGGCATTGGATGTGTGAGCCTAAAGCCCACGCTGTATCTATGAGTTACACCTGAATTTACACAGTCTTTGAAAGGACAAGAGTCAGAGAAAATTCACTCAGCAGGTGTGGAGTCTTATCTCATAAAGCTTGGGAGGTATCCATGGTATGTTAATGGCCGCCTGAACTTTGAATACATGACAGAAAGCCTAAGTTATTGAAAGTGTACCAGAAAATAAATACAGACTGTAAACAATGTGCCCTCAGTTTCATCCCCTTCATCTCACAAAATTCATAGTGAAACTGAGAAGACTCTAGATGACAGAATAAGACCATGTTTATAGGGAAGGAACATGGGAAATGAAATAGGATGTTCTGAGAAAGACTTACACAGGTCTAGGCTAATAGATGGAGAGAATTTAATATGAGAAAAGTCCATAAATGAAAACACTGAGGAGAAAAGAGTAGATAAAGAGATAAAGCGTGAGCCAAAAGATGAAGTGAATGTAACGTGTTAGTTGCTCAGTGTTGTCCAACTCTTTTGTGACTCTATGGGCTGTAGCTTGCCCGGTTCCTCTGTCCATGGGATTTTCCAGGCAAGAATACTGGAGTGGGATACCATTTCCTCCTCTAGGGGATATTCTCTACCCAGGGATCTAACCTGGGTCTACTGCATTGCAGGCAGATTGTTTACCATCTGAGCCACCAGGGAAGCCCCATATCAAAAGATGGCATATAGATAAAAAGAGAGAATGATGAAAGAACCAAAAATATGGTTGTTTAAAACTTATTTAAACAAAAATATCTTCAGGGATAATTACCTATTTTCTCCCAAAGAACACCGGAAAAATTAAGAGAAAACAAAAACAGGTAAGTATAATAGGATGAAAGGTCAAGGAAAACTAAATTTAGCAAAAAATTTACATACAGTTATAAATGTAACAAGATTTAAACACACACACACACAAACATATGCAGGTGTATACAATGTGCCAAAGTAGCTGACAGCTTTCTTTGGTGCTGATGAAAAATTAAATGAAGACAAGGAATAATCTTGCTGACTTGAGGGAAAATTTCAGGTGTATTAGTAGTGGTGGTTACCTTTTGAAAATGTTCTTGAATTATGTGGACAGTACTTGGCTGTTATGATTTGATTGATTACCTTTAATAAAGTTTTTTGCTGCTACTAAATATATATCATCATCTCACAAAAAATATCAAGAAGGAGTGAATTAGAGTGTACTGAACTACTTCTAGAAAAAAATGCAGGATTTGGTTGTTAGGAACCACTATTAACATTTTGTTATACAATGATGATATAACTTTATTTATGGTGAATTGCTAATTTAGTTCATGAAAAAAAGAACCTCATCTTATCTCAATAATCTTCTCAAAATAATGCAAATATGAACCCATGCAAACAGAATTTGTTGAGAAGAGATGAGGAATCAAAGAGAAAAAAATCACCCATATGTTCAAGACATTATCTGTAGCAATGACCACATGAACTCTGCTGCATGCATCAAAGAGATACATTTCCTCTGAAAAAAAATGTGTACTGAAAAATATGCTTAGAAAAAATAGGATATTAAATTTTAATGAATAATTTTGTGTTTTATGGAAAAACTCTTATGGAACATTGCAGAACAGAAATTATGATTTCATTCACATAAAATATTCAGGTTAGAAATATGTACTATTTTTAACATTTCTAACAATATAAAATCTTTTTGAAAATAGTTGAAGCAATTGCAGTTGTCCATATTAACAATTCTGTTAATGAATGTAAAAATGAAAATTACTCTCTTTGGATATAAAAATATTTCAGGAAAAAAAAATCTGGGTATTACTCCCAGATTTTAAGGCAGTGTAAGGATGACCTTCATCAGTGAATCATTTCAGATTTTATTCAGGCTTTCAAAGACCAGAAAAGAGAGGGATATGGGAGAAAGTGACATGCAAAATATTGCCTTAGAATGGTGGAAATATTGTAGAGTGCAAACCAATGATGACATATTGATGAAAGGGTAGAATATGTTTAAAATATAAGGAAAACAGGCATTTTAAAAGGTTTTGGGAGTACAGGTATGTCAAAGATACTTTATAATATTTTTTCTGAATTTTTTCTGTGAAATACAATGAAACATTAATGTAATTTTCATTGAAAAGAAACACAAAGAACTAAACTTTCAGATCAGAAACTTAAAAATTGCAAAATTTTACAGTTAAGTTCATATTTGTATTCACTATATACAAAGAGCAAATCTCTGCATAAATTATACAGATGGGACAAATGAAAACAAAAGTAATGAAGTATTGAATAACCCATGAAGAGGAAAACCTTCAGTTGAAACAATTATAAGATGAGAGAAAAATGATGTAAATTCATATCTACATTGCAGTGGAGGAAGATGCTCACTGAGAATTGAAGACCAAAGTTAAAGGAAGAGATGAAACATTACAAGGTACCAAGTGTGAAATAGTTTTGGGACTTGCCTTTATCCTGTTCACCCTTATCTGAAAAATAAAAGGAAGAAACAACCAGTCAAATGAAATGAAAGCAAATTGTAAGGAAGAGAAGACAATAATTTAATTTCCTTCCATTATTTATTCACTCAGTAAAGTGATAACACTTCTCTAAGAATTAGAACCTAATGTACCAAAGGCCATGTACCTAATGAGAAGCAATGCTGTTTTAAGTTCCCTCATCCTTTTCTGCAAAGGAATTACCACATGAAAACTTCCTTTGGGAAAAACTGAATCAATATTTGGTTTTGAATTGGGCTTTCCAGCTTTTTTTAAAGCCCATAACAAGTGAAAACATGCTCAAATATATGAAATAGGTACTACAAATGTGATTAAAAGGTATATAATGAAAGTATTCCTTTATCAGAAATTTGATCTGTGGCTGTATTCATATGAAACCTGCTAAATGTCTTAAAAGTATATGTTCCCGAGTTCTGTCCAGTCTGTAAATCAAGAGGTAATCGAAAAATGTCACTAGAACAGGAAGATGTTATGCTTTGAAATTTGAAGTGCTTTATGAACAAAAATGGCAACCCACTCCAGTGTTCTTGCCTGGAGAATCCCAGGGACAGGGGAGCCTGATGGGCTGCTGTCTGTGGGGTCGCACAGAGTTGGACACGACTGAAGCGACTTAGCAGCAGCAGCAGCAGCATGAACAAAAATTTTGGAATCATCCTAGGACAACAGCTTTCCTTGTCATTCACATAAAAAGTCCTAAAAATTGAGATATATCATTTATCAATTTTCCTCAAGATACAACCTCCTTGTTTAATTATTGAAAAGACATTGCAGTTTGCAGAAATAATAATTGCATGAATAAAAATAGAAAAGAATAAAGAATGCTATATGGGAAGATGACAGGGAAATATAAAATAAACCTAAAACTGGAACATTTGAGTAATATATTCAAGAACAGTAAACGAGTAATCCACTAGGTAAGTGTGGGAAAGAGTTCACTCGTTTACTGTTCTTGAATATATTACTCAAATGTTCCAAATCACATGACTAGCACACATGTTGTAAAACTTTCACATCAGTCACTGAAAATGCCAATAATTTAGAGATATAAACTTTGACTAGACCTAGAGGACTTGGGATTTTTCCTTTCAAATTTATTGATATCATAAACAGGGAAAGATCTTAAAACACATCCAAAATGAAACTACCAGGGCAGGAAAGGAGAAGAGCAAATATTTGAAAATTTTTCATGCTTTACACTATGGCACAGTCTGACTTGCATTTTCTGAGAACTGGCACCATTCTCAGAAAAGACTTAATGGCCATCTCAAAAATCAGAGGAAAGCTTTTTAACTTTTATTCACCCCTTGGTGCCAAAGAAATAATACTGAAAAAGACACTATAGTAGGAGGCAGAACCTCCTCTGGGATAAACAATACCTATCACGGGTACTGCATTGCTTTCCAGTTTTTTCAGAATCAGTTGCCTACACAGCTTATAAGAAAGCTATTTAAGAAGTTATTAGGAAGCAAAAAATGTGTTCATTGTCTCAAGTTCTATGTGTACCACGTGTTACATGAAGCCTGCTAAAATACTTTAAAGTAATCCCTACATTTCACTTCCTCTGTAAAAAAAAAAAAAAGAAAAGAAGAAGTGTTATTGAGAAGGAGAATGTCAAGCTTTCAGTAATTCTATAAGTATAGTAGGGTAAAAAATCCACAAGCATTTGGGTACATTCTCATGGGAAGATGACAGGAATGTGGAGTGCTTCTATAGTTTGCTCCAAGTTTCAAAGAAGTACTTTTAGAACTGGGAGCAAAGTTTTCTAAGGACATCTTGCCCCCCAGAGGCATGTTTTATTGTATCCTCCCCTGCCACCACCACCTCTTGATTCACTTGATCTTAGCCAAAAAAAGTACAAAGATAGAACAATGACGCTATAAAAAGAGGTAGAAAAGGACTTCTTCTGGGAATAAATATTGTTCATATACATTCCATTGAAACTTCTTTCACTGTACTATTCTTTTCAAGAATACAATGCAAGCATGCACACATACAGGAGTCAGATACTTCAGGAGTCATGAGGATGCCCACAACAAAAACACCCATCTAGCTAAAACTCCATCAGTAGCAGTATTCATAGGAGGAATACTTCATACATAAAAGAAATACATTTGCTACTTTCACTCAAACTGTATTCAAAAACATAACTGAAAATATTACTACAAAAGGAAGGATATTAAGTTTTTAATGGTTATATTAGTATTTCTTTAAGCAAACATTTAGGAATATCTTAGGACTCTAGCCTCTCATGTCATTCACATAAAATTTCAGAATGGAGAAATGCGTTATAAATGAACTTTGCTCAATTTACAATACAAACCCTTAAAGTTATTGCAGTTTGACAAGTTAAAAATCATGTCAATAAAATGCAAGAGAAGGACAGTAAAATTACTTTGGTGTGAGAGAAAATAATCTCAGCAAATGGTTTGTGAACTTGAGAGAAGACTCTAATAAATGGTCAAAGTCATTGGAAGAACGAGTCTAAAGCCCACACTTGTCCAATAATTACACCTGAATTTACACAGTCTTTGAAAGGATAAGTGTTGGAAAAACTTCACTCAGTGAATACGGAGTCTTGTCTTACCTCATGAAGTTTGGGGAGGTATTGATGGCATATCAATGACCCCTTGAACTTTGAAAACATGACAGACTTTCCAAGTCAATGGAAGTGCTCCGAGTAATAAATACAGAATGTAAACCATGTTTTAATCAGTCCCATTTTCTTCATCTCACAAAATTTATAATGAAACTAGCAAAACTCTGAATGATAAACTGGGACAATATTTAGAGGGAAGGGACATAGGAAATGAAAAAGGAAGCATTGGGAAAGAATCATCTGTAGGGTCATAAAAGTGGAGAGAATTTAATATGTGTGAAGCTCCTAAACAAATAATTTGGAAAGTTAGAGTGGACATCCAGGAAAAAGGTAAGCAAGCCAACAGAAAATATTCAAATTGCTGAGAATGGATAATTTAAAGTCTTTTGGAATATCAATGCTGTCAGATATATTTACCAAATGTTTTCTGAAAGTCATCTGAAAAATAAAACCAGAAAACTACTGTAAAAATCATGCCATAGAAACACAAAAGAATTCAAATTTAGTGAAATATTCACATACAATGGTAAAGGTTACAGGATATAGACCAACACTGATACATACACACACATGTGCAGACACACACACATGTACCAATGTAGCTGAAAGCTTCCTTATGTCCTGATAACACTGATCAAAAAATAATAAAAGGAAAAGGAGTGATCTTCCTGACTTGAGGAAGAGTTTCAGGAATGATAGGGCTAGTGGTTTTCCTTATATAAGTTATTAATTTATTAGACTTACTTGAGTGATTATTATTTGGTTTGTTAGCTTTAATAAATTTATTGGTTGCTGTTAAATATAAATAATCACATCTCATATTTGTTGTAGCTTTGGTGTATAATAAGTTAGAGAATACTGAACTGCTTTAGAGAAAATGCAGTGTTTGTTTCTTGGGAACCTATATTCACATTATGTTAAAAATGAAGCCATAACTTTGTGGTGAATTGCTAGATTAGGACATGTCAAAATGAAGTTCATCTCATCTCAATCATCTTATCAGGAAAAACGTTAACATGCACCCATGCCAACAGAGTTAGTTAAAAAGAGATGAGGAACCAGAGGACAAAAATCACCCATTTGTTCAAAACAGTATCTGTAGCAATGACTACCTAGCCTTTGATGCATGAATTATAGAGATAAATTTGATTTCCCTGAAAACAAAAGTATACTGAAAAATGCCATCAGAAAGATAAGATATTAAAGTTTTAATAAATAATTTTGTGTTTTATCAAAAAATAACTTATAGAGGCCTTGCAGGACAATAATTTATGGTGACATTCACCTAAAATATTCAGATCTGAGATTTGTGCTTTTCTTTATCATTCTTAAAAATTTTAAATCTTTCCAAAATAGTTGAAGTATGGCTAAATTGACAATTGCATTAATAAAAGTAAATAAGAATGAAATTAAATTACTCTCTTTGGATATAAAAAATTCCAGGAAAAAAATGTGAGTATATGCACACCTGGGATTATTAGACTTTAGCTAGTTTAAGAAGGACTCTCAAGTTTACACTTGACCAGTGAATGATTTCAGGTTTTATTCAGGCTTTGAAAGACCAGAAAAGGGAGGAGTATGAGAGAAGTTGGCAAGACAAACATTGCGTTAGAATGGTAGAGATCTTGGCGAGTGGAAACCAATGAGGGCATATTGATGAAAGCTGGGATTTGTGTAAGACATCAGGAAAGCAGGCCTTTTAAAATGTTTTGAGAGTAGAGAGATATCAAAGATACTTTACCATCTTTTTTCGGAGTTTTTTCTGTAAAATACAATGAAAAGTCAATATAAATTTCACTGGAAAGAAACATGAAAGTTCAGATTTGTTGAAAATTGTATGCAGATTTAAATTATCAGGAGGCAAATAAACACTCAAAACCACACACACTTATACCAACACACACAGGATGCAGTGTTTGAAAATTCCCTTTTAAGAAAAGAATAGTATTCAACAAATGAAGAAGGGAAAAAGAGATACATTTTCTGAATTGAGAAAACTTAAGAAATACTTGGTAATTACTTGATAAAATTTTTATGATTCCTTTTGGTAGTATATACTCTTTTGTTACTCAGATTTCTATCTTTAATAAGAGATCTGTGTACTGTTAAATCCATTCACTCAACTGTCCGAGAGTGGTAGCTTTGCCATATGAAATGACCAAACACTGAATTACAGAATTCTGAGCTACTGCTCTGGTAGGACATCAGTGTCAGGTTCATGGGTGCCTCTTTTCACAATTTTCTCAACTGCTTAATGAATAACTGTATTTTATGAGACTTTTAATTTAACTCATTTCTCAATGAACCTTACTTTTATCAAGTAAAATGAAAGAGTGGCTAATAAAACACTAAATGGGAGTAAATAGATTTCTAAATCAAATGAATGCAAAACATTGGATAAAACTTTCAGAACAGAAATTTTAAAATTGCAAAGCTTTGCAGGTAATTTCACACTTGAATATATTCTACAAATATGAAATGTCTGTGTAATTGCACAGATGGGACAAATCAAAGGAAAACTAATGAAACATTGAATAACCCATGAAGAGGGCAGACTTCAATTAAAGTAGTCATAAAATGAGATTTAAAAAATGATGTAAAGCTATATGGTATGTACATTGCAGTGGAGGAAGATGATCACTGAGAGTTGAAGAAAAGTCAAAGAAAGAGATGAAACATAACAAAAGTACAAAGTGTGAAAAGTTAATGGGAGTTACATTTATCCTGTTCACCTTTATCTAAAGACTAAAAGAAAGAATTAACCATGCAAAGCAAACAAAGGCACAATGTGAGGAAGAAAAGACAATAATTTGATTCCTTTCCATTATTTATTCATTTAGTATAAATGAAGCCACTTTTCTAAGACTTTGAACCTAACATTTCAAAGGCCATGTAACTCATGAAAGGCAATGCTGTTTTAAGTTCTCTCACCCTTTTCTGCAAAAGAATTACCATACAAAAGTAAATCATGGTAAAGTGGAAATTCTTCTGGGATAAACTGAATCAATATTTGGTCTTGAATTTGACTTTCCACATTTTTCATAACAAAAGACATACATACTCACATTGATGAAGTGGTACTATAAGTATGATGTATATGTGAATAGTTAAAGTACCCCTCTGTCAGAAAATTGATCTGTAGCTGTTTTCATTTGAAGCTTGCCAAATGCCTTTTAAGGATTATGTCCCCAAGATTTATCCAGTATGTAAACCAAGATGTAATTGAAAAATATCAAGGAGAAAAGGAGGATGTTAAACTTTGAAATTTGAAGTGATTTGTGGGAAAAAAAAATCGGAATTATTCTAGTACAATAGTTCCCTTTTCATTTACATAAATAGTTCTGAATTTTGAAATATACAAGATTTTCTTTTGAGATACAATATATTGTTTACTTACTGAAAAGACATTGCAGTTGGCAAAAATGATAATAGCATTGATAAAAATTTCAAAGTATAAATAATATACATAGATGGGAAAAAGACAAGAAAATATTGTAAACTGTTTGTAGAACTGGAACATTTGAGTAATTTGTTCAAGAATAGTAAAAGAGTGAGATTCAATCTCACACTATCCAGTGGATGGCATTGGATTTTACAAGATCTTTGACAGGACAATGGAGGGAGAAACTTCATCATTAAACTGAGAATCCTCTTTCTCTTAAGCATTGGGAAATATTAACAGAGTAATCACCCCCTTCAACTTGGGTACTTGTAAACATCCTAAAGTAACTGACATTTCTCAGAAAATAAAGAGAGCATGGTAACCATGCGCTGATGAATTCAGTCCCTTCATCTCAGAAAATCATGATACCATTTGGGAAGTCTCTGGAAGACAGACAAAGCCAATGTGATAAGGAAGAAAGGTAGAAAAGATGCAATGAGCAATGACAGACATAGGGGAAAAAACAACGGAAATGATGAAATAAGAAAGAGGATCATATCCAAAACTGTACAGAAGTGAATGACGGTCCACGTGAAAAGTGAGCCAATGAATGACATAATGATAGAAAGACAGGGAATGTTCAATACAGTGGTAGCAGTCACTGGAAGTTATTGGAGTGAAGAATTGTTACAAACTTACCAAGTTTTCTCAGAAGATCATCTGGAAATAAAATGGAAAGCATCATATGAATATCATGGAAAACAAACATGAAGAAAAATAAAATATTTTAAAGAACCTGAAACTGATGTTAACTGTTTCTGTATACATAGAAACACATGCAGGTTTGCACATCATGAACACAAAACAAACTCAATAGTGGCTGAAAGCTGCTGTCTTTCAAACATAGAACATTCTATTTAAAAAAAAGACAAGCACAGTCAATTTTCTAAATGAAGAAAGATGTTTAGAAATATTAGTTCAGGTAGTTACACTTTCAAAAATTTTGTGTACCTTTTGACTTTATTTAGGCTTTTATTATTCAATAAGCTTGTTCTAATAAGTTTCTTAACGGTTACTGAAAATATATAGTCAGCTCTCAGTTTTATTGTAGCTTAGTTATTTAAGTTCACCATAAACACAAAATCAAGAATCTTAAGCCTTTGCTCCTAGCAGTAAATATAGAATTAGGTTACTGGATGCCTCTATTCACATCATCTTTATTTGCAAACTGTTTTATGTATGTTTCTATCAATGAATGCCTAAATGAAGACAATGGTACCAGAAAAACATGCAACTTTAACTAGGGGAATACATCAGTGGGACTTGGGATTTTTCTCTTCACACTTATTGATAAAATATTAAGTTAAAGTTCTCAAAATTCATTCAAAATGAAGGTGCAATGACAGGAAAGGAAAAGGACAAACATTTGAGTAACTTCCATTTCTCACAATGTGGCTCAACCTGACCAAAATTTTTGAGAATTGGCACCATTCTCAATGAAGGTTTGATAGTCTTCTCAGAAGACAGAGGAACTGTTTGTTTTGTTTTGTTTTGTTTTGTTTTTCACTTCCATTTACCTCTTTGATGCCAAAGAAACAAGACTGAAAATGACAACATGGGTGGAGCTAGGTCAGGTCTTCCTCTGTGATAAGCAGTACTCATATGGGGACTGTATTGCCTGTTTTCTTCAGAATCAAATGCAAACACAATTCAAACACTAGAGTGCTATTTCAGATATTATTAGGGAGATTTCCCTGACAGTTCAGTAGTTGAAACTCTGTGCTTTCACTGCAGGGGGGCATGAGGTGGATCCCTGGTCAGAAAACTAAGATCCCACATGCTTGGATTTATCTTTGGACTTTCTGTCCTCTCATTGATCTATATTTTTTCTGGATTGACCTAGAGATTGTCATACAGAGTGAAGTAAGTCAGAACGCGAAAAACAAATATCATATAATATCACTTACATGTGGAATACACAAAAATAGTACAGATGAGCATATTTTCAAAGCAGAAATACAGTCAGAGATTTAGAGAACAAACTTATACACTGACTTGAGGAAAAATTTCAGGTGTATTAGTGGTGGTTACCTTTTCAAAATGTTCTCAAATTATTTGGCAACTACTCGCGCTGTTATGATTTGATTGGTTACCTTTAATAATGTCCTTTGCTGCTGCTAAATATAAATCATCATCTCACATAAAATATCCACAAGGAGTGAATTCGAGTGTTTTGAAGTACTTCTAGAAAAATGCAGGATTTGTTCTTAGGAACCACTAGTAACATTTTCGTATGCAATGATGATATAACTTTATTTTTGGTGAATTGCTATTTTCAGTTCAGTTCAGGTCAGTTCACTTAAGTCACTGAGTCGTGTCTGACTCTTTGCGATCCCATGAATTGCAGCACTCCAGGCCTCCCTGTCCATCACCAACTCCTGGAGTTCACTCAAACTCACGTCCATCGAGCTGGTGATGCCATCCAGCCATCTCATCCTCTGTCGTCCCCTTCTCCTCCTGCCCCCAATCCCTCCCAGCATCAGAGTCTTTTCCAACGAGTCAACTCTTCGCATGAGGTGGCCAAAGTACTGGAGTTTCAGCTTTAGCATCATTCCTTCCAAAGAACACCCAGGACTGATCTCCTTCAGAATGGACTGGTTGGATCTCCTTGAGGTCCAAGAACTCTTAAGAGTCTTCTCCAACACCACAGTTCAAAAGCATCAATTCTTCAGTGCTCAGCTTTCTTCATAGTCCAACTCTCACATCCATACATGACCACTGGAAAAACCATAGCCTTGACTAGACTGACCTTTGTTGGCAAAGTAATGTCTCTGCTTTTCAATATGCTATCTAGTTTGGTCATAACTTTCCTTCCAAGGAGTAAGTGTCTTTTAATTTCATGGCTGCAATCACCATCTGCAGTGATTTTCGAGCCCAAAAAAATAAAGTGTGACAGTGTTTCCACTGTTTCCCCATTTATTTCCCATGAAGTGATGGGACCAGATGCCATGATCTTCGTTTTCTGAATGCTGAGCTTTAAGCCAACTTTTTCACTCTCCTCTTTCACTTTCATCAAGAGGATTTTAGTTCCTCTTCACATTCTGCCATAAGGGTGTTGTCATCTGCATATCTGAAATTATTGATATTTCTCCTGGCAATCTTGATTCCAGCTTGTGCTTCTTCCAGCCGAGAGTTTCTCATGATGTACTCTTCATAGAAGTTAAATAAGCAGGGTGACAATATATAGCCCTGACATACTCCTTTTCCTGTTTGGAACCAGTCTGTTGTTCCATGTCGAATTCTAACTATAGCTTCCTGACCTGTATATAGGTTTCTCAAGAGGCAGGTCAGGTGGTCTGGTATTCTCATCTCTCTCAGAATTTTCCACAGTTTATTGTGATCCACACAGTCAAAGGCTTTGGCGTAGTCAATTAAACAGAAATAGATGTTTTTCTGGAACTCTCTTGCTTTTTCCATCATCCAGCGGATGTTGGCAGTTTGATCTCTGGTTCCTCTGCCTTTCCTAAAACCAGCTTGAACATCTGGACGTTCACGGTTCATGTACTGCTGAAGCCTGGCTTGGAGAATTTTGAGCATTACTTTACTGGCGTGTGAGATGAGTGCAATTGTGCGGTAGTTTGAGCATTCTTTGGCATGTTAGTTCACACCAAAAAGAAGCTCATCTTATCTTGAGCACCTTCTCAAAGAAATGTAAATATGAACCCATGTAAGCAATTGTTTGGAAGAGATGAGGAACCAAAGAGAAAAACATCACCCATATGCTCAAAACATTATGTGTAGCAATAACTACATGAACTCTGCTACATGCATCAAAGAGATAAATTTCCTCTGAAAACAAATGTATACTGAAAAATGTCCTTAGAAAAAAATAGGATATTAAATTTTAATGAATAATTTTGTGTTTTATGGAAAAAAATCTTATGGAACATTATAGAACAGAGATTATGATTTCATTCATGTAAAATATTCAAGTTAGAAATATGTACTATTTTTAACATTTCTAGCAATATAAAATCTTTTCACAAATAGCTGAAGTAATTGCAGTTGTCCATATTAACAACTGTGTTAATAAAAGTAGGAATGAAAATGATTCTCTTTGGATATTAAAAAAAAATTAGAAAAAAAAAAAAATCTCGGTACTACTCCCAGATTTTAGGGCAGTGTAAGGATGACCTTCATCAATGAATCACTTCAGATTTTATTCAGGCTTTCAAGGACCAGAAAAGAGAGGGATATGGGAGAAGGTGACACGCAAAATATTGCCTTAGAATGGTAGAAATACTGTAGAGTGCAAACCATTGATGACATTTGAGGAAAAGTTGGGGTATGTTTAAAACATCAAGTAAACAGGCATTTTATAGTGTTTTGGGAGTACAGGGATGTCAAAGATACTTTATAATATTTTTTTCTGAATTTCTTCTGTGAAATACAATGAAAAATCAATGTAATTTTCACTGAAAAAAAAAAAACACAAAGAGCTAAGCTTTCAGATCAGAAAGTTAAAAATTGCAAAGTTTAACACTTAAGTTCATATTTAAATACACTTTACAAAGAGCGAATGTTTGCATAAATTGTACAGATGGGACAAATGAAAGCAAAAGTAATGGAGCACTGAATAACCCATGAAGATGAAACACTTCAGTTGAAATGTTGACAAAATGAGAGAAAAACAATGTAAATTCATATCTACTTTGCAGTGGAGGAAGATGGTCACTGAGAGTTGAAGACCAAAGTCAAAGAGATGAAACATCACAAGGTACCAAGTGTGAAATATTATCAGGACTTGCCTCTCTCCTGTTCACCCTTATCTGAAAAATAAAAGGAAGAAATAAGCAGTCAAACCAAATGAAGGCACAATGTGAGGAAGAGATGACAATCATTTCTTCCCTGTATTTATTCACTCAATAAAGTGATTCCACTTCTCTAAGAATTAGAACCTAATGTCCGAAAGGCCATGTAACTCATGAGAGGCAATGATGTTTTAAGTTCCCTCATCCTTTTCTGCAAAGAAATTACCATTTGAAAACTTCCTTTGGGAAGTTTTGGGAAAAACTGAATCAATATTTGGTCTTGAATTGGGCTTTTCAGCTATTTTTTTAAAGCCCATAACAAATGACAAATATGCTCAAATATGTGAAGTAAGTAATGTAAATGTGATTCAAAAGTATATAATGAAAGTATGCCTCTGTCAAAAATTTGATCTGTGGCTGCATTCATATGAAGCCGGCTAAATGCCTTAAAATTATCTGTTCCCAAGTTCTATCCAGTCTGTAAACCAAGAGGTAATTGGAAAATGTCATTAGAAGAGGGAGATGTTATACTTTGAAATTAAAGTGCTGTATGAAGAAAAATTTTGGATTCATCCTAGGAAAACAGCTTTCCTTGTCATTAACATGAAAAGTCTTGAAAATTGAGATATGTCATTTATCAATTTTCCTCAAGGTATAACCTCCTTGTTTAATTATTGAAAAGGCACAGCCATGTGCAGAAATAATAATAACATTGATAAAAATTTCAAAGTATAAATACTACACATAGATAGGAAAAAGACAAGAATATATTGCAAAATATTTGTAGAACTGGAACATTTGAGTAATTTGTTCAAGAATAGTAAAAGAGTGAGACTCAATCTCACACTATCCAGTGGATGGCATCGGATTTTATAAGATCTTTGACAGGACAATGGACAGAGAAACTTCATTATTAAATTGGGAATCTTTCTTTTAAGCGTTGGGAAATATTAATGGTAGAGTAATCGCCCCCTTCAACTTGGGCACTTGTAAACATCCTAAATTAACTGACTTTTCTCAGAAAACAAAGAGAGCATGGTAACCATGTGCTGATGAGTTCAGTGGCATCATTTCAGAAAATCATGATACCATTTGGGAAGTCTCTGGAAGACAGACAAAGCCAATGTGATAAGAAGGAAAGGTAGAAAAGATGCAATGAGTAATAATGGAACATAGAGGGAAAACAACAGAAATAATGAAATAAGAAAGAGGTTCATACCCAAAACTGGACAGAAGTGAATGGCCATCCACGTGAAAAGTGAGCCAATGGATGGTGTAATGATAGGACAGGGAATGTTCAGTACAATGTGGAAACAGTCACTGGAAGAGTTACTGGAGTGAAGAGTTGTGACAAACTTACCAAGTTTTCTCAGAAGACCACCTGGAAATAAAATCAAAAGTTTCACGTGAATATCATAGAAAACAAACATGAAGAAAAATAAAGTGTTTTGAAGAACCTGAAAATGATGTTAACTGTATCTGTATACATATAAATACATGCGTATTTACACATCATGAACACAAAACAGACTCAACAATAGTGGCTGAAAGTTGCTGTCTTTCAAGCATAGAACATTCTATTGAAAAAAAGGTGGGGGGCAAACACAGTCAATTTTCTAAATGAAGAAAGATGTTTAGAAATATTAGTTCAAGTAGTTACACTTTCAAAATTTTTGTGCACCTTTTGATTTTATTTGCTGCTAAGTCACTTCAGTTGTGTCTGACTCTATGCGACCCCATAGACAGCAGCCCACCAGGCTCCCTTGTCCCTGGGATTCTCCATGCAAGAACACTCGAGTGGGTTGCCAGTTCCTTTTCCAATGCGTGAAAAGTGAAAGTGAAGTCATTCAGTCATGTCTGACTCTTAGCGACCCCGTGGATTGCAGCCTACCAGGCTCCTCCATCCATGGGATTTTCCAGGCAAGAGTACTGGAGTGGGGTGCCATTGCCTTCAGGCTCTTACTATTCAATATGTTTGTTCTAATAAGTTTCTTAACAGCTACTGAAAATATGTAGTCAGCTCTCCGTTTCATTGTAGCTTAGTTATTTAAGTTCACCATACACACTGAATCAATAATCTTAAAACTTTGCTCCAAGCAAAAACACAGAATTCGGTTTTGGGGTGCCTCTATTCGCATCATCTTTATTTACAAATTGTTTTAGGTATGTTTCTATCAATGAATGCCTAAATGAAGACAATGGTACCAGAAAAAGGTGCAACTTTAAGTAGGTTCATAGGGAAATATCAGTGGGACTTGGGATTTTTCTCTTCACACTTATTGATAAAATATTAAGTTAAAGTTCTCAAAATTCATTCAAAATGAAGGTGCAGTGACAGGAAAGGAAAAGGACAAACATTTGAATAATTTCCATTTCTCACAATGTGGCTCAACCTGACCAAAATTTTTGAGAATTGGCACCATTCTCAATGAAGTTTTGATAGTCTTCTCAGAAGACAGAGGAACTGTTTTTTTTTTTTTCCACTTCCATTTACCTCTTTGATGCCAAAGAAACAAGACTGGAAATGATAACATGGGAGGAGCTAGGTCAGGTCTTTCTCTGTGATAAGCAGCACCCATATGGGGACTGTATTGCCTGTTTTCTTCAGAATCAAATGCAAACACAATTCAAACACTAGAGTGCTATTTCAGATATTATCAGGGAGATCTCCCTGACAGTTCAGTAGTTGAAACTCTGTGCTTTCACTGCAGGGGGGCATGAGGTGGATCCCTGGTCAGAAAACTAAGATCCCACATGCTTGGATTTATCTTTGGACTTTCTGTCCTCTCATTGATCTATATTTTTTGTGAATTGACCTAGAGATTGTCATACAGAGTGAAGTAAGTCAGAATGAGAAAAACAAATATCATATAATATCACTTACATATGGAATACACAAAAATAGTACAGATGAACATATTCACAAAGCAGAAATAGAGTCAGAGAAGAAGAGAACAAACTTTTAACTACTATGTATAAAATATATAACTAATGAGAACTATAATATATAATGAATATAACTACTCTATAGCACAGGGAATTCTACTCAGAGCTCCCTGGTGACCTGGGAAGGAAATCTAAAAAAGAATGGATGTATATATATATATATACATTGGATATATATACAATGGATATATATATATATATATCCATTCTTTTTTAGATTTATATATATATATATATATATATATTCATAACTGATCCCCTATGCTGTAGAGCAGAAACTAACAAAGCATTGTAAAGCAACTATAATACAGAAAAGTAAAACAAAACAAAACACCAGAAATAGCAACTGCACTACCTCTTCAACAAAGCATAGGTGTTATTAGAAGAAAAAAAATTCCATAGCCCTCATGGTGTAGGTAAGAAAAATATAGTACTAAAGATGCAAAAAGTGCAAGCATGCACTTGCCCCAAGCTCTACTTGTACTAGGTGTTATATGAAGCCAGCTAAATACATTAAAGTAACTCCTGTACTCCACTCCCTTGTAAAAAAAAAAAAAAAAAATTACATCAAAAAATGTTATTCGAGGAGAATGTTAAGCTTTCAGTGACTCTCTAAGTACAGTAGGGGTAAAAAAATCCACAAACATTTGGCTACATTCTAATGGGAAGCTGATAGAAACATAAAATGCATATATGCTTACTCCAAGTTTCAAAGGGTCAAGTATTTTAGAACTGGGAGCAAAGTTTTCCAGAAGACATCCTGCCACTCAATAGCATGCTTTTTGCATCCCCCTCCCGACACCCACCTCTTGATTCAAAAGTACAAAGAAGATGACACTAAAAGAGGCATAAAAGGATTTCTTCTGGGATAAAAATATCAATCATACATATTTCACGGGACCTTCTTTCATTGTACTATTTTTTTCCAGAACACAATGCAAGCATGCATGCAGATTGGAGTCAGATACTTAAGAAGTCGTGGGGAAGCCTACAACAAAAGCACCCATCTAGTTAAAACCCCATCAGTAGCAGTACTCATATGAGGCATACTTCACACATAAAAGAAGTGCATTCCCTACTTTCATTCAATCTGTACCCAAAAATATAATGAAAGATATCACTATCAAAGGAAGAATGTTAAACTTTTAATGGTTTACATTGAAAGTGAAAGTGAAAATCGCTCAGTCATGTGGGACTCTTTGCAACCCCGTGGACTGTAGTCCATGGAATTCTGCAGGCCAGAATATTGGAGTGGGTAGCCATTCCCTTCTCCAGGGATCAAACCCTCATCTCACGAATTGCAGGTGGATTCTTTACCAGCTGATCTACCAGGGAAGCCCAATGGTTATATTAGTGTTTCTTTAAATAAACATTTTGGAGTTTCTTCAGACTCTAGCCTCTCATGTCATTCACATAAATTTTTAAAATGGAGAAATACACTATAAATGATCTTTGCTCAATATACTAAGTCCTTTTATAATACAAACACTGAAACTTATTGCAGTCTAACAAGTTAAAAATTATGTCAGTAAAATGCAAGAAAAAACTGAAATTACTATTTTATGAGAGAAAATAATCCCAGTAAATAGTATGCAAAATATCTGTGCACCTGAAAAAAGACTCTTGAATGGTCAAAGGGCATTGGAAGAGTGATCTTAAAGCCCACACTGGACCTATGAGTTAACACCTGAATTTACAGTCTTTGAAAGTACAAGAGTTGGAGAAACTTCACTCAACAAATTTGTAATCTTATCTTAATCATAAAATTTGGGAGGCATAAATGGTATATCCTTGAATTCTGAAAACTTAGCAGACTTTCCAGGTCAATGAGCATGCTCCAGATAATAAATATAGACTGCAAAGCATGTTTCCATATTCCATGTTCCAACTTCCATGTTTCCAAACAGAAAATCACAAAATTTATAATGAAATTATATCACAAAATGTATAATGAAACTGGCAAAAATCTGAATGATAATATGGGGCCATTTTTATAGAGAAGGAACATAAGAAATGAAAAAGGAAGCTTTGGGAAAAAATCAGTTGTAAGGTAAAAAAAATTGGAGAGAATTTAATATCAATGAAGTTCCTAAACAGTTAAATAGGAAAATTAGAGTAGACATCAAGGATAAAGGCAAGCCAACAGATGGCTTAGGGTTAAAAAGACAGTAAATATTCAAAGTTTGGAGAAAGAAGAGCCTCTTGATGAAAGTGAAAGAGAAGAGTGAAAAAGTTGGCTTAAAACTCAACATTCAAAAAACTAAGATCATGACATCCAGTCCCATCACTTCATGGCAAACAAATAGGGAAAAAATGGAAACAATGACAGTCTTTGTTTTACTGGACTCCAAAATCACTGCAGATGGTAACTTCAGCCATGATATTAAAAGATGCTTGCTCCTTAGAAGAAAAGCTTTGACCAACCTAGACGGCATATTAAAAAGCAGAGACATTTCATTGCTGACAAAGTTCAGTCTAGTCAAAGCTCTGGTTTTTCTAGTAGTCGTGTATGGATGTGAGAGTTGGACCATAAGGAAAGCTGAGCACCACTGTGGTGTTGGAGAAGACTCTTGAGAGTCCATTGGACAGAAAGGATATCAAACCTGTCAATCCTAAAGGAGATCAGTCCTGGGTGTTCTTTGGAAGGACTGATGCTAAAGCTGAAACTCCAATACTCTGGCTACCTAATGTGACAAACTGACTCAAGGAAAAGATCCTGATGCTGGGAAAGATTGAAGGCAGGAGGAGAAGGGGACAACAGAGGGTGAGATGGTTGGATGGTATCACTGACTCAATGGACATGAGTTGAGCAAGCTCCAGGAGTTGGTGATGGACAGGGAAGCCTGGCATGCTGCAGTCCATGGGGTCACAAAGAGTCGGACATGACTGAGTGACTGAACTGACTGATTAAGTGAGTGTGTGTTTGGAATATCAAAGGCATTAGAGAAACTTTTTTCCTTTTCATACTCTTCAAGGGATTTTCAAAGCAAGAATACTGAAGTGGTTTGCAATTCCCTTCTGCTTAGGAAGAATAACTATGAACAAAGCTAGTGGAGGTGATGGAATTCCAGTTAAGCTATTTCAAATCCTGAAAGACGATGCTGTGAAAGTGCTGCATTCAATATGCCAGCAAATTTGGAAAACTCAGCAGTGGCCACAGGACTGGAAAAGGTTAGTTTTCATTCCAATCTCTAAGAAAGGCACTGCCAAAGAATGTTCAAACTACCACAAAAAAAAAAAAAAAAAAACTACCACATGATTGCACTTATCTCATATGCTAGCAAAATAATGCTCAAAATTTTCCAAGCCAGGCTTCAACAGTACATGAACTGTGAACTTCCAGATGTTCAAGGTGGATTAGAAAAGGCCAAAGAACTAGAGATCAAATTACCAACATCCACTGGATCATCGAAAAAGCAAGAGAGTTCCATAAAAATTTTACTTTTGCTTTATTGACTAGGCCAAAACCTTTGACTATGTGGATCACAATAAACTGTGGAAAATTCTGAAAGAGATGGGAATACCAGACTATCTGACCTGCCTCCTGAGAAATCTGTATGCAGATCAAGAAGCAAAAGTTAGAAGTGGACATGGAAAAATATACTGGCTCCAAATTGGGAAAGGTGTACGTCAAGGCTATATATTGTCACCCTGCTTATTGAACTTCTATGCAGAGTACATCATGCGAAATGCTGGACTGGATGAAGCCCAAGCTGGAATCAAGATTGCTGGAAGAAATATCCATAACCTCAGATATGCAGATAACTGCCACGCTTATGGCAGAAAGCAAAGAGGAACTGCAGAGCTTTTTGATGAAAGTGAAAGAGGAGAGTGAAAAAGTTGGCTTAAAACTCAACATTCTGAAAACAAAGATCATGGCATCCAGTCCCATCACTTCATGGGAAATAGATGGGGAAACAGTGGAAACAGTGGCAGGTTTTATTTTTAGGGGCTCCAAAGTCACTGCAGATGGTGACTGTAGCCATGAAATTAAAAGACGCTTGCTCCTTGGAAGAAAAGCTATGACCAAACTAGACATCTTATTAACAGAGACATTACTTTGCTGATGAACAGCTGTCTATTAAAGCTATGGTTTTTTTAGGCATCATGTATGGATGTGAGATTGGACCATAAAGAAAGCTGAGTGCTGAAGAATTGATGTTTTTGAGCTGTGGTGTTGGAGAAGACTTTTGAGAGTCCCTTGGATTGCAAGGAGATCCAACCAGTCCATCCTAAAGGAAATCGGTCCTGAATATTCACTGAAAGGACTGATGCTGAAGGCGAAACTCCAATACTTTGGCCACCTGATGCGAAGAACTGACTCATTTGAAAAGACCCTGATGCTGGGCAAGATTGAAGGCGGGAGAAGGGGATGACAGAATATGAGATGGTTGGATGGCATCACTGACTCAATGGACATGAATTTGAGCAAGCTCTGGGAGTTGGTGATGGACAACAAAGCCTGGCGTTGAAAGGTTGTTGTTGAATCATGCGAAGACACCGGGATTCTTGGCCCCCAGAGGAGAAGAATTCAATCCAGGGCCAGAGACGAGGCTTGATCGCTCACAGCTTTTGTGTAACAAAGTTTTATTAAAGTATAAAGGATATAGAGAAAGCTTCTGACATAGGCATCAGTAGGGGGCAGAAAGAGTACCGGCTTGCTAGTGTTAACAGTGAAGTTATATAATCCAAAGAATGTCTGGAGGTTGTAAAGACCTCATCAGACCTACTCCCATAATTTACATTTTAAGATAACACTGTCCTCAGGCAGGATACATTATTGTTATATAATCCTAAGGAATGTGGAGAAAGAAAAAAGTTTGTCCTTTCTTCCTCCTTGAGAATTCCAGATCCCTCTCTCCTTGGGGACCCCTAGAGTCCTTATCAACCTGCCTAGGAAATGACTCTCTCAGTGTGTTGCAGTCCATGGGGTTGCAAAAAGTCAGACACACCTGAGCAATTGAACTGAACTGAGAGAAACTTACCTATATGTTTGTGAAGGTCATCTGAAAAAGAAATAGGAAACATCAAATAACATGGCTCAGAAATAAAAAGGAATTCATATTTAGTCACTTATTCAAGTACAATGTTAAATGTAATAGGATATAGAGAAACACAGTTTAGCAGCTAAACAACAAATAGACAAGCACAGACACATGAACACATGTATGGAAGCACACACAAGTACAAATGTTGCTGAAAGCTTCCTTTTGTCCTGTTCATATTAATCAAATAAAGAGGAAAAAGGTCCTGACCTGAGGAACAACTTCATGAATAAAACTACTAGTAGTTATCCTTTAAATAGATTCTTGATTTACTGGACATCGCTTGGGCTGTTAATATTTGGTTGGTGGTTGTTGTTATTTGGAAACATCACAGTACAGTAGTTCTTGGTGTCATTAGCATAAAATATTCAGGATTGAGATATGTATTATTTTTCAACTTTCCTAACAATATAAAATCTTTCTGCAAACAAGTAATTGCAGTTGGCCAAATCGATAACTATGTCAATAAAAGTAAATAAGAATGAAGTAAAATTACTCTTTTTTTGATATAAAAGAATTCCAGGAAAAAAATTTATGTGAGTTTTTTGCATATACGGAACCTTAAGGCAATTTAATAATGACCCTCAAGTTTACTTGTGACCAATGAATGATTTCAGTTTTTATTCAGGCTTAGAAAGACCAGAAAGAGAGTAATATGGGATATATTGGCAAACAAACTGTTGCATTAGATGGTAGAGATCCTGGAGATGGCAAGTCAATGATGGCATTTTGATGGAAAACTGGGATTTTGTAAGACATCAGGAAAGCAAGCTTTTTAAAGTGTTTTGGGAGTAGAGGGATATCAAAGATACTTTAACATTATTTTTCCAAATTTCATCTGTAAAATACAATGAAAAGTCAAAGTAAATTTCATTGGAAAGAAACATGAAGAAAATTCAGATTTATTGAAAATTGTATGTAAATTTAAATTATTAGGATGCAGATAAATATACAAAAACCACACACACTTACACAAATATATACATACACATATATACAGCATTTGAAAGTTCCCTTTTGGATAATGAATAGTATTCAATAAATGAAGATGGGAAAAAGGAATACATTTCTTGAACTGAGAAGACAAGAAATACAGTTTTTGGTAATTATCTGATAAAAACTTTATGATTTGTTTTGGCAATAAGCACTATTTTGTTACTCAGTTTTTCATTTTTAATTAAATGATGTATGCTGTTAAATATATATACTCATCTGTCCTAGCACAGAGCTTTGCCATTTGAAATCATGAAACACTGAGTTACAGAGTCCTGAACTACTGCTCTTGTAGGATATCAGGGTCAGGTTCATGGGTGCCTCTATTCACAACATTTTCCTCAACTGATTAATGCGTAACTGTGTTTTGTGAGACTTTGATTTAACTCATTGCTCAGTAAAGCTTACTTTCACAAAGCAAAATGAAAGGGAGGTTAATGAAATACTAAATGGGAGTGAAGGGGCTTATATATCAAATAAATGAAAATATCATGGATAAAACTTTCAGATCAGAAACTTATAAAAATTGCAAAGTTTGATAGGTAAGTTAATATTTGTATATACTTTACAAAAAGAAAGTGAAAGTGAAGTCGCTCAGTCGTGTCCAACTCTTTGCGACCCCATGGACTGTAGCCTACCAGGCTCCTCTGTCCATGGGATTTTCCAGGCAATAGTACTGGAGTGGATTGCCATTTCCTTCTCCAGGGGATCTTCCCAACCCAGGGATCGAACCCAGGTCTCCCACATTGTAGACAGACGCTTAACTGTCTGAGCCACCAGGGAAGTCCCTTTACAAAAAGAAAATATCTGCATAAATTGCATAGATGGGACAAATGAAAGCAAAAATAACCCATGAAGAAAGCAGATTTCAATAGAAACGATCATAAAATGAGAAAAAAATGATGTCAAGCTATCTCTACATTGCAGTGGAAGATGATCACTGAGAGTTGAAGATCAAAGTAAAAGAAAGAGATGAAAACATGACAAGGTAAAAAGTGTAAAACATTAATGGGACTTATGTTTATCATTTTCACCCTTATCTGCAAAATAAAAGAAATAACTATTCAAACCAAATGAAGGCATATGTGAGGAAAAGAAGACAATAATTTGATTACTTTCCATTATTTATTCATTCAACAAAAATGGCCCCCTTTTTCTAAGAATTTGAACCTAAATGTTCCAAAGATCATGTGACTCATGAGAGGCAATGCTGTCTTAAGTTCCCTCATCCTTTTCTGCAAAGGAACTACCATACAAAAGGAAATCAAGGTAAAGTGGAAATTCCTCTGGGATAAACAGAATCGATATTTGGTCTTGAATTGGGCTTTCCAGGTTTTTCATAATAAAAGACACATATACTCACGTAGATGAAATGGGTCTATAAATGTGATATCAAAGTTTATAGTTAAAGTACTCCTCTGTCAGAAATTTGATCTGTGGCAGTATTCATATGAAGCCTGCTACCTGCATTGAAAAGATATGCTCCAAGTTTCACCCAGTATGTTAAACTAAGATACAGTTAAACATATAATTAGAAAAGGAGGATGTCAAACTAATTTGAAGAGCTTTATGAAAAAAAAATTTTGGAATTATACTAGGCCAACAGCTTTAGTCCGGAGAAGGCAATGGCACTCCACTCCAGTACTCTTGCCTGGAAAATCCATGGACAAAGGAGCCTGGTAGGCTGCAGTCCATGGGGTTGCTAAGAGTCAGGAACGACTGAGTGACTTCACTTTCACTTTTCACTTTCATGCATTGGAGAAGGAAATGGCAACCCACTCCAGTGTTCTTGCCTGGAGAACCCCAGGGATGGGGAAGCCTGGTGGGCTGCCGTCTCTGGGGTCGCACAGAGTCGGACACAACTGAAGCGACTTAGCAGCAGCAGCAGCAACAGCTTTAGTCATTCACATACAAAGTCTTAAATTTTGGAATATACTAGACAATTTTCTAAGATATAACATTCTTGTTTAATTACTGAAAAGAGAATTTTCAATTATTTCTGCAGTTTGCAGAAATAATAATTGCACAAATAAATGTAAAAGTATAAAGAATACTCTAGATGGGAAGAAAGACAAAAAACTATTGCAAAATATTTTAAAAACTGGAATATTTTGAGTATTATGTTCAAGAACAGTAAAGAGTGACTCAATTTCACACTTAAGCAGTGAATGGCATCATATTTTTATAAGACTTTGACAGGACAATAGAGGTAGAAACTTCTTTATTAAGCTGGGAATCCTCTCCTGTCTTAAGCACTGGGAAAATATTAATAGTTTATTAATGGCCCCTTCGACTTGGGTACTGGTAAGTGTCCTAACTTTACATGGTAACCATGTGCCAGGTAGTCCAATCCCTTCCTCTCAGAAAATTATGATACAAGTTTGGCGAGTCCTGGGGAGACAAAGAAAGCCAATATGATAGGATGGAAATGGAAAAAAGATGCAATGAGCAATGATGGAAGACAGGGAAGCATCAATGGAAAGAAGATAAGAAAGCTCACATTGAAAAATTGGATGGAAATGCATGGACATCCATGTGATGGTGGGCCAATTTGATAAAAGGGTGGAGAATGTTCAAGACTATGTGGAAGAAGTCACTGGAAGTTACTGGAATGAAGAGTTATTACAAACTTACCAATTTTTTTCAGAAGATCACCTAGAAAATAAAACAGAGAGCTTCAGGTAAATACCATGGAAAACAAATATGAAGAAAAGCGAAATATTTTGAAGAATCCAAAAGTAATGTTAACACTATTGAGACACCTTGAACACATTCACATATACACATCATGAACACAAAATAAATTCACCAATAGTGGCTGAAATCACCTCTGTTTTATCCAGAGAACATTCTATAGTTAGAAAAAAAAAAAGAAGAAGAAAAGCAAATGCATCCAATTTTCTAAATGAAGAGAGATTTTTAGAAATATTAGCTCACATAGTTACATTTTCAAAATTGTTGTGTACATTTTGAATTTATTTAGGCTCTTATTATTCAGTGCTGTGCTGTGCTTAGTTGTGTCTGACTCTTTGTGATCCCATGGACTGTAGCCCACCAGGCTCCTCTGTCCATGGGGATTCTCCAGGCAAGAATACTAGAGTGAGTTGCCATGACCTCCTCCAGGGGATCTTCCCAACCCAGGGATCAAACCCAGGTCTCCCACATTGCAGGCAAGTTCTTTACTTCCTGAGCCACCAGGGAAGTCCAAGAATACTGGAGTGGATAGACTAACCATTCTCCAATTAATCTATCCAACCCAGGAATCAAACTGGGATCTCCTGCATTGCAGGTGGATTCTTTTCTAGCTGAGCCACAAGGAAAACCCCCTTATTATTCATTATGTTGGGTCTAATAAGTTTGTGACAGCTACTAGAAACATGTGGCTAGTTCTTAGTTTGTTGTAGTCAGTTGAATAAGTTAGTTGTAAACACTGAATCAAGAATCTTGAACTTGAACCAGGACTTCCTCTGAGATAAAAACACCCATCATGGGGACAAAATTACCTTCCTTTTTTCCAAAATCAAATGTGAATACAACTTGCATGAAAGAGATATTTAAGAAGTTATTTGGGGGGCTTTTCTGGAGGTCCAGTAGTTAAAACTCTGTTCTTTCACTGCAGGGGGCATGGGTTTGATCCCAGGTCAGGGAACTAAGGTCCTACATGCCTGGGTTTATCTCTGGACTTTTTATCTTGTTCCATTGATCTATATTTCCCATGGATGGCCCTAGATACTGTCATATGTAGTGAAATAAGTCAAAAAGAGAAAAACAAATATCATATAATATTGCTTATATGTAGAATCTAGAAAAATTGTACAGATGAACTTAGTTGCAAAGCAGAAATAGAAACACAGAAGTAGAGAATAAACTGATGGCTACCAAAGGGGTGGTGGTGGCAGTGGGATGAATTGGGAGACTGGGATTGACTTATATATACTGCTGCTGCTGCTTAGTCACTTCAGTCGTGTCCAACTCTGTGCAACCCCATAGATGGCAGCCCACCAGGCTCCCCTGTCCCTGGGATTTTCCAGGCAAGAGTACTGGAGTGGGGTGCCATTGCCTTCTCCATTATATATACTTCTATGTATAAAATAAATAAATAATGAGAACTTAATATATAACACAGGGAACACGACTCAATGCTCTGTGGTTACCTAAATGGGAAAGAAATCAAAAAGAAAGGACATATGTATAGGTATTACTGATTCACTTTCTTGTAGAGCAGAAACTAACAAAACATAGTAAAGCAAGTTTACTCCAAGCAAAAGAGACAGGAATAGCAAACTGTATTAACTCTTCACTTAAGATTAGGTGTTATTAGAAGGAAAAAAATTTCCACATGCCACGTGGTACAGGCAAAATAAAAAATTAAGTTATGAGGAAGCAAAATTAAAATTACCCAAGCTTATGTGTAAAAGTTGTTATATGAATCCTGCTAAATAGAAGAAAGTAAATCCTGCATTCCACTCCTTTTGTAAACAAAAATTGAAGTGAAAAAGTGTTATTAGAGAAGAGGAATGTTAAGCTTTCAGTGACTATTAGTTTTGCAGGATTAAAAATCCCACAAACATTTGAGTACATTCTAATGGGAGGATGATAGAGTTTGAAATGCTTCTACAGCTTATTTCTAGTTTCAATATGAGAAGTATGTTAAAAACTGGGACAAAGTTTTCCAAAGGACAACTGGATTCAGTGGCATTTTCTTGCATCTTCTGGCCCCCACCTTTTGACGTAAAAGTACAAAGATAGAAAATTATGTTATGAGAAAGGGTAAATAAGACTTATTCTGGGAGAAACAATGTCAATCATATATCTCTCAGAGCCATCTCCTTTTCCAGAATACAGTGAGAGCATGCACACATACATGTGTCAGATTCTTAAGAAGTCATGAGGAAGCCTACAGTCAATGCACCTATCTAGTGAAAACTCTATCAGTAACAGTAGTCATAGGAGACACATTTCATACATTGAAGAGGTATATTTCTTACTTGTACTCATCTGTAGCCAAAAATAGAATATCACCTCAAAAGGAAGGATGTTAAACTTTTAATGGCTATGTTAATGTTTCTTTAAAAGAACATTTAGAAGTATGCTAGGACTCTAGCCTCTTATGTCATTCATTTAAAATTTCAAAATGGAAACATATGTTAAAAGTGATCTCAAAATTATTATATTTTCCAAGTGAAAAATTATGTCAATAAAATGCAAAAAAAAGAGAAAAGTACTATGGTATAAGAGAAAATACATCCAGGAAATGGTATATAAAATATATGTACACATGAGAGAAGATTCTAGTAAATAATCAAGGGCATTGGAATTGTAAGCCAAAAGTCCACACTGGACCAATGAATCCACACAGTCTTTAAAAGTACAAGAGCCATAGAAACTTCACTCAGCAAATTTGGAGTCTTGTTTTATCTCATAAGGTTCGTGGAGATGTCCATGGCATATTAATGGCCCCTTGAACTTTGAAAACATGAAAGAGGTTTCAAGTGAATGAAAGTGCTTCAGAAAATAAATATAGAATGTAAACCATGTTCCCATCAGTCTCATCCCCTTCACCTCACAAAACTTATAATGAAATAGGCAAAATTCTGAATGATAGACTGGGACAGTTTATAGGGAAGGAATATCATGTACACCCATGGCTGGTTCATCTTCAGTGTGTGGCAAAAACCACCACAATACTGTAAAGTAATAAGCCTCCAAATAAAATGAATTAATTAATTAAAAGAAAAAACTGGGATACAAAAAAAAAAAGAAAAAGGAAGTATTAAAAAAGAATCAGGTGTAGGGTAACAGATGTGAAGAGAATTTATTGTTGGTAAAGTTCCAAGCAAATAATAAGGGAAGTTAGAGTAGACATCCATGCAAAAAAAAAAAAACAACAGACGTTTTAGGGTTAAAAGGATAGAAAATATTCAAATCATTGAGAAAGGTTAATTCAGTGTGTGTTTGGAAGATTAACGACATAAAAGAAATTTACCCATTTTTTTCTGAAGGTCATCTGAAAAATAAAAAGGAAGCATGATTATAAATATCATGGTTTAGAAACAAAAGGAATTTAAATTTAGTGAAAAATTTACATACAATATTAACTGTAGCAGAATATAGACAAACACAGATACATGCACCCATGTGTGCAGGCACACACATGTACCGGTGTGACTGAAAGCTTCCTTTTGTCCTAAGAGTATTGGTTAACAATTAAAAAGAGGAAAAGGAGTGATCTTACTGACCTGAGGAAAAATTTCTGGAATGATACTACTAGTGGTTATTTTAAAATAAGATTTTGATTTACTGGACATCATTTGGGATTTGTTTGGTCTGTTTGTTTCTGTTGCTTTTTAGTTGCTAAGTCATGTCCAGCTCTTTTGTGAGCCTATGAACTGTAGCCCACCAGGCTCTTCTGCTCTTGTGTCTTTTCCCAGGCAAGAATACCTGGAGTGAGAAGGATGTCACAGTCATGCATGATTTCAGCCCTCCAGGGCACTCAGGAAGGAGAATACCTGCTCAATCTGGTGGCCCTCAGACTGCAGTCACTCCCTGTGGTGAGCACTGAGGAACTCAGGATATGAAAAAAACACAGGATACTGGCCCCAGGATAGCTGAGATGCATATTAAAGGAATGATTTCAATAAGCCCAGACTCTTGTTTCTTCCCATACATAGAAAAGCACTAAATTCCTTCATTTAGGATATCCAGTTCTCTTTAATTCACAAAATTACTTTTCGTGTTCACACTGCCAGCCCTTTGTTTCAAGTTTCTGTAAAACCTGATTTCTTCCCTCTCCTCCTTGGAGCAGTTCTCTGAGGGTCACTTGAGATGCTATCTTCTAGGTTTGAAGTCCTAAAAGTCCCACTGAATAAACTGTAACTCAACTTTTAGGGTGTGACTATTTTTTAAGTTGACAACGGAATTTTTTTATTATCATCAATACCTTGACAAATTGGCTCAAGGAAATTTTGTTGATTCACAAATACTTTTATGTTTTCTTTATCCTTTCAGAACTGAGCTTGCTCAGTCTTGTTTTGGTTAAGAATTTGCAGGGTAGGGACAATTGCAACACAGATGAACATTTACTGCGTGGTTTTCTCCATAAGTTTTCAGTGATCTGCATAGTTTATCATTCATTACTCTTGATTTACCAGAATCTGAAACTAAGAATCAGCTTGATTTTATTTAATTGAGCTATCAGATCAGATCAGTCGCTCAGTCGTGTCCGACTCTTTGAGACCCCATGAATCGCAGCACACCAGGCCTCCCTGTCCATCACCAACTCCCGGAGTTCACTGAGACTCACGTCCATCGAGTCAGTGATGACATCCAGCCATCTCATCCTCTGTTGTCCCCTTCTCCTCCTGCCCCCAATCCCTCCCAGCATCAGAGTCTTTTCCAATGGGTCAACTCTTCGCATGAGGTGGCCAAAGTACTGGAGTTTCAGCTTCAGCATCATTCCTTCCAAAGAAATCCCAGGGCTGATCTCCTTCAGAATGGACTGGCTAGATCTCCTTGCAGTCCAAGGGACTCTCAAGAGTCTTATCCAACACCATAGTTCAAAAGCATCAATTCTTCGGCGCTCACTATACTTATATATAATATATTGGGCAAAAGTAGTCATTTTCACAAATAAATTTTCTCAACTTAAAAAAAAAAAAGTATACTGGAATGAGTTGCCATCTCCTACTCCAGGGAATCTTCTCGACCAAGGGATCATAAGTCTTCTGCGTTGGCAGGTGGACTTTTTTTTTAACCACTGAGTCACCTGAGTCACCAGAGAGGCCCCTTTGGTTGGTTAGTTTTAATAATTTCTTTGGCTGCTACTAAATATAAATTATCGAGTCTCAGGTTTATTGTAGCTATATTGTATAAAATATACACCACAGTGAATTAGAGAATACTGAACTGCTTCAAGAAAAAAATGCAGGGTTTGGTGTAGTGGAGAATCTATTAATATTTTGTTAAGCAGTGATGATATAACTTTGTTTATGGTGAATTGCTATTTATCACATGCCAAAATGGAGTTCATCATATCTCCATCACCTTTTCAGAAAAATAAATATTAACATACACCCATGCAAATAGAATTAGTTAAAAAAGAGATGAAGAACCAAAGATAAAAATGTCACCCACTTGTTCAAAACAGTATCTGTAAAAGTTGCTACATGACCTCTTTGCCTGCATTAAAGAGATACATTTAATTTCTTCTGAAAACAAAAGTACATTGACAAATGTCTTAGAAAAACAGGATATTAAAGTTTTAATGAGTAATTTCTGGTTTAATGGAAAAAATCTTTTGGAGACATTGCAAGATGATAGCTTTTGGTGTCATTCACATTTAAGTAGTTTGGTTTGAGATATGTAATATCTTTGAACTTTCCTAACAACATAAAATATTTCCACAAATATCTGAAGTAATTGCAGTTGGCCAAATTGACAGTTGTGTCAATAAAAGTAAATAAGAATCCATTAAAATTATACTCTTTGGATATAAAAAATTATGTTAAATGTATGCATACCTGGAAGTAATAAACTAAAGGGCAATGTAAAAACGACCCTCAAGTTTACACTTGAAAAAGAAAAGATTTCAATTTTTATTCACATCTTGAAAGAGAAGAAAAGGGAGAAATATGGAAGAAATTCACAAGCAAATATTGCCCTAGAGAGTAGAGATCTGGGAGCATGCAAGCCAATGAGGGCATACTGATTAAAAGTTGGGATATGTTTAATACATCCCCAAATCAGGCATTTTAAAGTGTTTTGGGATTATAGGAACGTCAATGATACTTTACCAATTTTTATCTGAAGTTTGTCTGTAAAATAAAATGAAAGTCAATGTAAATTTCATTGGAAAGAAACATGAAGAAAATTCAGATTTGTTGAAAAATTGTGTGTAAATTTAAATTATCAGAATGTAGATGAATACACTAAACACAGACACATAGAAACATACACACACACAGAGTTTGAAAGTTTCCTTTTGAGAAATCAATAGTACTCAATAAATGAAGAAGGGAAAAATGAATATTTGGTAATTACCAAATATAATTTGTCATGATTTCTTTCGAAAGTATTTACTCTTTTATTACTTAGCTTCTTTATCTTTAATGAGTTATCTGGCCCTTTGAATATATACACACAAATCTCTTACACTGGTGTTTTTGCTGTATCACCAGATGCTGAATTACAGAATCTGAACCACTACTCTTACGATATTCAGGGTCAGGCTCATGGGTACCTCTTTCACAACACTTTGTTAACTGATTAATGCATAACTGTATTTTATGGGAGTCTGATTGATGAAGTTTACTTTCACAAAGTAAAAGAAGGGGAGGGGAATGAAATATTAAATGAGAGTGAAAGGACTTCTAAATAAGATGACTGAAACTATTTGGACAAAACTTTCATATCAGAAACTAAAAATAGCAAAATATTACAAGTAAATTCTTAGTAATATGTACTTGACATAAAGGGCATTCCTTTATAGGTAATAAGGATATGATAAATCATAGAATAACACACAAAAAGGTAATCTTCAGTTGAAATCATAATAAAATTTAAAAATAGGATGGAAAATTAGGTATATAGGTTGGAGTTGAGAAAGATGACCATTGAGAATTAAAGACAATGTAAAAGAAAGAGATGAAACATAGATACGGAATGTAAAAAATTAGTGGGACTTACCTATATCCTGTTCACCCTTAACTGAAAAACAAAATGAAGCAATAATCATTCAAATAAATAAAGGCACAATGTCAACAAGAAAACAGGACAATAATTTGAAACTTTTTCATTCCCTATTATTTTCTTAAAACTGTCCCATCTTTCTAAGGATTGGAATCAAATTTTCCTAATGCCATGTAACCCATGAGAAGTAATATTTTAAAACCTTTTGCATTTTCTGTTTTTGTTTTTTTTTTCATTTACAGAGTGAAAACAAAACCAAAATATGACTTTATTATTTCCCAAGGACTTTTCTCCTTTCTTTTCTTTTTTATTTTTTAATTGGAGGATAATTGCATTACAATGTATTGGTTTTTGCCATACAACAACAGGAATCAGTCAAAATTATATATTAATATATATCTGCTCCCTCTTGAGCCTCCCTCCCCCATCCTGTCCCACTTCTTTAAATAGTCACACAGAGCCACCTGGCTGTTATACAGCAGGTTCCCAGTAACTATCTGTTTTATACATGCTACTTTCTCAGTTTTTACTACCCTCTCCTTCCTCTACTGTGTACACAAGTCCATTCTTTATGGTTGTGTATCCATTCCTTCCCTGCAAATAGGTTCATCAATACTATTTTTCTAGATTTCACATAAACGCATTAATATGTAATATTTGTTTTTCTCTTTCTGACTTACTTCACTCCATTTAACATACTTTAGGTTCATACACCTCACTCCAACTATCTCAAATTCATTCCTTTTTATGGCTGAGTAATATTCCATTGTATGTATGTACCACATTTTCTTTACCCACTCATCCGTCCATGGACATCTAGGTTGCTTCCATGTCCTGGCTGTTGCAAACAGTGCTGCAATGAAAACTGGGGTACATATGTCTTTTTTAATTGAGGTTTTCTCAGAGTATGCCTGCAGTAGTAGGATTGCTGTCACATACAGTAGTTTAAGTCCTAGTTTTTTAAAGAATCTCCATAGCTGTTCTCCAAAGTGGCTGTATCAACTTACATTCCCATCAACAGTGCAAGAGGGTTCCCTTTTCTCCACATCCTCTCCAGCATTAATTGTTTTCAGTTATTGAAGGATGGTTATTCAGATTGGCATGAGATGATACCTTATTGTAGTTTTGATTTGCATTTCTCTAATAATGAACAATGTTGAGCATCTTTTCATCTGTTTATTGGCCACCTGTATATCTCTTTTGGAGAATCCCCTCATGCTTTTATGCAAAAAGGATTAAGATAAGAAAGAAAATAATGACAGAATGTAGAGTAGAACTTTCCCTGCTATAAAAGCTATGACAATCATTGATCCCACACTGGACTTTCCAGCTTTTTCACAATAAAAGACAAAGATGGTCACGTGTATAATACAGGTATCTACAGTTTATACTTATGAAGGCATATAGTAAAAGTACCCTGTGTTACAAACTGTAGCTGTTACTGTATCCATAGGAAGTCTATTTCATGTTATTAACAAATATGTTCCCTAATTTCATTCAATTTGTAAATAAAGCTGTACCTGAAAAATATCATTAGAAAAATGAGGATGTTAAACTTTGAATAGATATATTAGACTTTATGAAAAAATCTTTTGGATTTATGCTAGGACAGCAGCATCCCTTGTCATTCAAATAAAAAATTCTAAATTGAGATATATATTGTACATAAACATTTTGTAGAATATAAGATCCTTCTGCAAACATTGTAAAAGGATTGCAGTTTGAAGAATTAATATTTATGTGAAAAAATATAAAAGGATGAAGAACATTTACTATAGTTGTAAAAAAGTCAGGACGGTATTGGAAGGTATTTGTAATATTGGGAAAAGTTAGGTAATATGATAACAGGTTAACAAGGGAGGACAACAATTTTAAATACCTTAGTGTCCTGTGGGATTCTAACAGATATCTATTTCTGAGGCTGAAAATGTGAGATTCCAAGGTTATCTTAGTAATTAGAAGATAATGTTTTTGTACTTCCCATATATGCCTGGTTGCAAACAAAAAAAAAAGGAATATTATTGAAAATGATACCCAACGAAGTCATTGTGTAGCACTCCCTCTAGGATAAAAAGGTATCAGTCATTGCTCTTGCATTGAGCCTCCCACCTTTTCAAAATATGATGAAAGCATGTACAAACTCATTCACCAGAAAGGTAATTGAAAATAGATGACAAAGTAAAAGCACCATCTGTCCATAGTTCTGCTGTAACAGTAGTCAAATGTCTGCTACATAAATAAGTTTAATATATAACTGAATTGAATTCTTTCTGAAATGAAAATTATCATTAAAACTTCTTTTAAAATGTCAAAATTTTAAGGATTATACCCTGTTGTTTGAAAAATTTCTTTGGCAACTTCCGAGGAAAATGTTTTTCTTTGACTCTCACATCACTGACTCAATGGACGTGAGTTTGGGTAAACTCCGGAGTTGATGATGGACAGGGAGGCTTGGTGTGCTGCAGTCCATGGGGTTGCAGAGTCAGACACAAGTCAGTGACTGAACTGAACCGAGGACAAAGTTTTTCCTTGACTTTCACATAAACAGTTAAGAATATAGTGAAAGTTATCAATCACTGAAAAATTTTTGGCATATAAATTTCTTCTAAAGCATGAAACAAAATTCAAGTTGTCAACATGATCATTGTGTCATTGAAACTCCAAAAACAGAAAGCAAATGTAAGAAGGAAAATTACCATTGTTGGAAGAAAAATTCCAAAGTTAATACTTTGGCCTGGGAATGCTAGGGTAATGTCTTTGGGTTCAGTGGGTCAACCTTTTTCAAAATTTAATGAAAACAGACACAAACTAAACTACAGGAGAAGTACTTGACAAGGGAGAGGAAAAACAGAGTAAAGACACCACCCATCTGTCCACAATCTACCTGCAGCAGAAGTTGTATCAATCTTCTGAGATACACAGTTTTGATATACACTTGATTAAATTATCTTTGAAATAAAAAAAATCCCACTGAAAGCTGTCATTGAAAGATGCTAAAGTTTTATGTATTCTATCATGGTTTTGGAAAAATATATTTGGCAACTTGCTAGGGCAATGGTTTCTTAGTCTCTCACATTGAAAACTGAGAGAGGAGTATGAACAGTTAAAAATTTCCTGAGATATACATTTCTGCTAACACCACCAAACAAAATTTGAGTTGCCAAGAAGATCATGTGTTATTCAAAGTGCAGAAGAACAAAATTACTAATATTGGAAGAAAAAATTGCAAGGATGACACAACTAATATTATTATATTTGCAAATGTGTTCAGGAGCAGCAGAAGAATGAATGTCAAGTTAATGGACCAAGAAAAGAAAGCAGAATTTATACAGGCTTTGAAGAATCATTGAGTAGCCAAACTTTACTTAGCTTTCTTTATAGTCCAACTCTCACATCCGTACATGACTACTGGAAAAAACATAGATTCGACTAGATGAACCTTTGTGGGCAAAGTAGTGTCTCTGCTTTTTGATATGTTATCTAGGTTGGTCGTAGTTTTCTTCCAAGGAGAAAGTGTCTTTATATTTCATGGCTGCAGTCACCATCTGCAGTGATTTTGGAGCCGCCCCAAATAAAGTCTATCACTGTTTCCATGGTTTCACAATCTATTTGCCATGAAGTGATGGGACTGGATGCCATGATCTTAGTTTTCCAAATATTGAGTTTTAAGTCAACTTTTTCACTCTCCTCTTTCACTTTCATCAACAGTCTCTTTAGTTCTTCTTCGCTTTCTGCTATAAGGGTGGTGTCATCTGCATATCTGACATTATTGATATTTCTCCCAGCAATCTTGATTCCAGCTTGTGCTTCCATCAGCCCAACATTTCACACGATGTACTCTGCGTAGAAGTTAAATAAGCATGGTGATAATATACAGCCTTAACATACTCCTTTCCCCATTTGGAACCAGTCTGTTGTTCCGTGTCCAGTTCTAACTATTGCTTCTTGCCCTGCATACAGATTTCCCAGGAGGCAGGTTGGGTGGTCTGGTATTTCCATCTCTTGAGGAATTTTCCACAGTTTGTTGTGATCCACATAGTCAAAGGCTTTGGCATAGTCAATAAAGCAGAAATTGATGTTTTTCTGGAACTCTCTTGCTTTTTCGATGATCCAGAAGATATTGTCAATGTGATCTCTGGTTCCTCTGCCTTTTCTAAATCCAGCTTGAAATCTGGAAGTTCATGGTTCAAGTACTATTGAAGCATGGCTTGGAGGATTTTATGCACTACTTTGCTAGCATGTGAGATGAGTGCAATGTGCGGTACTTTGAGCATTCTTTGGCATTGCCTTTCTTTGGGATTGGAATGAAAATTGACCTTTTCCAGACCCGTAGCCATTGCTGAGTTTTCCAACTTTGCTGGCATATCTTTTAAAATAATTCATAATCTCTTTTGTCATTAGTTAGGCTTTCATTATTCATTTTTAAGGTATGATAAGCTATTTGGTATTTTTTTTGGCTCCAAAATCTCTGCAGATGGTGATTGCAGCCATAAAATTAAAAGAAACTTACTCCTTGGGAGGAAAGTTATCACCAACCTAGATAGCATATTCAAAAGCAGAGAGATTACTTTGCTAACAAAGGTTCGTCTAGTCAAGGCTATGGTTTTTCCAGTGGTATGTATGTATGTGAGAGTTGGACTGTGAAGAAAGCTGAGCACCGAAGAATTGATGCTTTTGAACTGTGGTGTTGGAGAAGACTCTTGAGAGTCCCTTGGACCGCAAGGAGATCCAATCAGTCCATCCTAAAGGAGATCAGTCCTGGGTGTTCTTTGGAAGGACTGATGCTAAAGGTGAAACTCCAATAATTTGGCCACCTCATGTGAAGAGTTGACTCATTGGAAAAGACTCTGATGATGGGAGGGATTTGGGGCAGGAGGAGAAGGGGATGACAGAGGATAAGATGGATGGATGGCATCACCGACTCGATGGACGTTAGTTTGAGTGAACTCTAGGAGTTGGTGATGGACAGGGAGGTGCTGCGATTCTTGGGGTCACAAAGAGTCGGACACGACTGAGCTACTGAACTGAACTGAACTGACAAGCTATTTGGCATTCAGTGGGGAAGCTACATGGAAAGATATTTCTATGGCAAAGTATATAAGTCTAAACTCTATCTGTAACAGTAGTCATATATTTATCAAATAGATACATTTTAAATGAATTCCAATGAAATCTAAAATATAGTTGTAATATATAAGAACACATTAAATGTTATAACTCTATTCCTAATTGAAGGTGATTTAAAGAAAAGAAATATATTCCCTACTTTTGGATTGAAAGCACTAATATTGTTAAAATGATCATACTACCCAAAGCAATCTTCAAATTTAATGCGATTCCTATGACATTTTTCACAGAAGTAAAACAAGTAATCATAAAACTTTTTTGGATCCACGAGAGACCCAAATTTCCAAAACCATGCTGAGGGAAAAGAACAAAGCTGGATGCATGACCATCCCAGACTTCAGAAAATTTTCCAAAGCTACAGTAATAAAAACAGCATTGTTTTGGCACAAAAATGGACATAAAGATTCAGAGAAAAAGATAGAGACCACTGAAGTAAACCCAAACACCTACAGACAATTATCAATCAGCAAAAGATGCCAGAATGTACTATGGAAAAAAGACAGTCTCTTCACCAAATAATATTAGGAAATCTGGACAGCCTCATGTAAATCAATGAAGTTAGAACACTCCTTCACACCATACATAAAAATAAAGTCAAAATAGGTTAAAGACTTAAATGTAAAACATAATGCCATAAAAGTCCTAAAAGAAAACATATGCAAAGCTTTCTCTGATATAAATCATAGCAATATTTTCTTAGGTCAGTCTCCCAAGGCAAAAGAAAGAAAAGCATAAATTGAAAAACAGGACCCAATCAAGCTAATCATATTTTTCACAATGAAGGAAGCCTTAAACAAAATGAAAAGACAGCATAAAGATTGGGAGAAAATATTTGGAAACAATTAGACTGACAAGGGATTAATTTGCAAAATATACAAACAGCTCATACAGCTCAGATCAGATCAGTCGCTCAGTCATGTCCGATTCTTTGTGACCCCATGAATCACAGCACACCAGGCCTCCCTGTCTATCACCAACTCCCAGAGTTCACTGAAACTCACGTCCATCGAGTCAGTGATGCCATCCAGCCATCTCATCCTCTGTCATCCCCTTCTCCTCTTGCCTCCAATCCCTCCCAGCATCAGAGTCTTTTCCAATGAGTCAACTCTTCTCATGAGGTGGCCAAAGTACTGGAGTTTCAGGTTTAGTATCATTCCTTCCAAAGAAATCCCAGGGCTGATCTCCTTCAGAATGGACTGGTTGGATCTCCTTGCAGTCCAAAGGACTCTCAAGAGTCTTCTCCAACACCACAGTTCAAAAGGATCAATTCTTCAGCACTCAGCCTTCTTCACAGTCCAACTCTCAAATCCATACATGACCACAGGAAAAACCATAGCCTTCACTAGACGAACCTTTGTTGGCAAAGTAATGTCTCTGCTTTTGAATATGCTATCTAAGTTGGTCATAACTTTCCTTCCAAGGAGTAAACGTCTTTTAATTTCATGGCTGCAGTCACCATCTGCAGTGATTTTGGAGCCCAGAGAAATAAAGCCTGACACTGTTTCCACTGTTTCCCCATCTATTTCCCATGAAGTGATGGGACTAGATGCCATTATCTTCATTTTCTGAATGTTGAGCTTTAAGCCAACTTTTTCACTCTCCACTTTCACTTTCATCAAGAGGCTTTTTAGTTCCTCTTCACTTTCTGCCATAAGGGTGGTGTCATCTGCATATCTGAGGTTATTGATATTTCTCCTGGCAATCTTGATTCCAGCTTCTGTTTCTTCCAGTCCAGCTCAATAAAATACATACAGCTCATACATTCATACAGCTCAATAAAATAAAATAAAATAATGGACAAAAAACCAAAATAGATATTTCTCCATAAAGTGAACGAAAGTCACTCAGTAATGTCCAACTCTTTTTGACCTCAAGGACTGTAGCCCACCAGGTCCTTGGAATTTTTCAGGCAAGAATGCTGGAGTGGGTTGCCATTTCCTTTTCCAGGGAATCTTCCCAACCCGGGGATCAAACCCAGGAGCCCTGCATTGTAGGCAGATTCTTTAGCATCTGAGCCATGAGGGAAGCCCAAAGAAGACATACAAATGGCAAGTGGCACATAAAATGATGCTTCACACTCCTGATCTCACCTTCAAAAATTCTACAAATAATAAATGCTGGAGAAAGTGTGAAGAAAAGGGAATCCTGCTACATTCTTTATGGGAATGTAACTTGGTGTAACCATTATGGCAAAAAGTATCGTGATTTCTTTAAAAACTAAAACTACAGTTATTATATACTCCAGCAGTCCCAGTCCTGAACATATTAACATATCAAGAAAAGATAAAGACTAATTTTGAAAATGTGCATATACCATGATGTTCATAACATCACTATTTACAATAGCCAAGACATGGAAGCAACCTAAGTGTTGATCAACGGATAAATGGATAAAGAAATGGGCTATATATCTATATGCATTGGCACATTATACAGTCAGGAAAAAATGAAGTATTGGTATTGGCAGCAACATGGATGGACCTAGAGATTATCATACTCAGTGGAGCAACTCACAGAAAGAAAATCATATATGATACCACTTATATGTGGAATGCAAAATATAATGCATATGAACTGATTTACAAAATAGTTATGGACTCACATAGAAAAAGAACTTATGTTTTCCAAAGGGGAAAAGGGATAAATTAGAAATATGGGATCAACTAGATACATGCTACTGTATATAAAATAGATAAACAACAAGGATTTCCTGTATAGCCCAGGGAATTTTATTTAATATCTTGCAATAACCTATAATGAAAAAAAATCTGAAAAAGATTCTATATACCCATATATTTTATACATGAGTTTACATATAAAATATGAATATTTTATATATAATACATCTGAAACACTTTGTGGTACACCTCAAACTAACCCAATATTGTAAATCAACTATATTTCAATAAGCTGAAACTATATTCGAGTCGTATGAAAAACATTTGAAATCATCTTTGGTAATTACATTCCATGAAATTTTAATGAAAATTGATATTTTAGAGGTATGTATAAAGGAACAATTCCTTAGATATAAGTCCTTCTATAATAGTTTGGCAAGAATGCAAATTTGGCAATTAAAATTATGTTTTTGAAAATGCAAAAATAGAACAGATTATTCATTAAAATTTTTCCAAGAGAATCATGTAAAATTATTTGTATACCTGGAAATGTTAAGATAGCATGTTAAAGAAAAGTGAATAAATGATCCTCAAATTCATATTAACTGGCGACTGATATTTACTCATGTTTTAGAGGACAATAGATGGAAAACATCACTCACATGATAGACATCTTTTCTCATCTGTAAATGGGGAAGTTTCATTGACATATTAATAGAAATGATCTCTTGAACTTGATATATGTGGCAGAGTCCTATCTTTGGATGTGTTTCAGAAAGACAAGCAAAATATGCCTATCAGCTTGGTTGCCCTTCAGCTCACCAATTTCTCCATGAAAATATTGAAAGTCTCTAGAAACAAAAAAAGGCAATGTCCATAGGTAAAGAATGGTATGGAATAAATGAAGTAAGAATGAAATATGAAAGAAGTTTGTGAAATTAAAAGGAGGTTAACTTGAGGTAACTTAAGAAAGAAGTGCATGAATATTTAATTGAGAGAGAAGGTAGATATCCAGGAGAAGAGCTAGTCAATGGATGGTTATAGGTTAAAAGGCAAAAGACATCAATACAAATAGAAACCATCATTTTGATGGGCTTGGGAGGAAGAGGGTTTTTAAAAATTTACCTGATTTCACTGGAGATTTTTCTGAAAAAGAAAATGAAAAGATCAAAATAAATATAATATAAAAAAGGGAAGGTAATTCAAATTTAATGCAAAAGTTATCTTTCAAATTGAACCCATGTAGATGTGCAAATGTACATGCCATTGCAGGAAGGCACACACACTCACATACTTATACACGTGGCCAGTAGGTGAGAGCCCAGTTTTATCCAACGAGTGTTTTTCTCAAAGTGAAAATGGGCATAAAATTAGTTAGTATTCTGATTTGAGAGAACTTTTTAGAAATAGCAGTTCTTATACTCACCTTTAAAATGTTCCTTCTCCTCTTTGAGATAATTAGCCTTCTATTATTCAGTTTGTATGTTGTAATAAGTATTTTGCCTTTTAATTAATATGTGTATTCAATCTTGTTATTATGACATTTATATGGTATAAAATAGCCACAAACACTGAATTGGAGGATCTTAAACCACTGCTTTCAGAGGTAATATAGGGTATACCACCTGGGCTCCTCTATTAAGAATATTTACATTACTCGAGGGATATATAACACGGTGCATGTAAACTTATCTTTTGTTGTTGTTGTTCAGTTGTCCTGCCGTGTCCGACTCTTTGCAACCCCATAGACGGCAGCACAACAAGCCTGCATGTCCCTCACCATCTCCCAGAGTTTGCCTAAGTTCACGTTCAGCATATTGATGATGCCATCCAGCCATCTCATCCTCTGATGCCCTCTTCTCCTGCCCTCAATCTTTCCCAGTATCAGGGACTTTTCCAATGAATCCTGTCTTCTCATCAGATGGCCAAAATACTGCAGCTTCAGCTTCAGAATTAGTCCTTTCAGTGAATATTCAGGGTTGATCTCACTTAAAGATTGACTGATTTGGTCTCCTTGCTGTCAGAGGGACTTTCAGCAGTCTTCTCCAGCACCACAGTTCAAAGGCATCAATTCTTCCACATTCTGCCTTCTTTAAGGTCCAGCTGTCACAACCATATGAGACCACTGGAACCTTTGTTGGCAGTGTCTCTGCTTTTCAATACACTGTCTAGGTTTGTCATAGCTTTCCTGCTGATAAAAAATCATCTTCTGATTTTATGGCTGCAGTCACCATCTGCAGTTATTTTGGAGCCCTAGAAAAGGAAACCTGTCACTACTTCCAACTTTTCCCCTTCTGTTTGCCTTGCCAGAAGCCATGATCTTAGTTTTTTTAAGATTTAGTCTTAAACCAGTTCTTTCACTTCCCTCCTTCACTCTCATCAAGAGGCTCTTTAGTTCCTCTTCAGTTTCTGCCATTAGAGTGGTGTCATGTGTGTATCTGAGGTTGCTGATGTTTCCCCCATCTATCTTGATTCCAGCTTGTAAATCATCTAGCCTGGCATTTCTCATGATGTGCTCAGCATCTAGATTAAACAAACAGGGTGACAGCAGACAGCCCTGTCATACTTCTTTCTCAATCTTGAACCAATCGGTTGTTCCATACGGGGTTCTAACTGTTGCTTCTTGACCCGCAAACAGGTTTCTCAGGAGACAGGTCAGATGGCCTGGTATTCCCGTGTCTCTAAGAGCTTTTCACAGTTTGTCATGATCCACACCCTCAAAGGCTTTAGCATAGTCAATGAAACAGGGACAGATATTTTTCTGAAATTCCCTTACTTTCTCTATTATCCAGTGAATGTTGGAAATTTGATCTCTGGTTCCTCTTCCTTTTCCAAACCCAGCTTGGATATCTGGAAGTTCTTGGTTCAAATTATGTTGAAGCCTAGCATGCAAGATTTTAAGCATGGGAGATGAGTGCAAATATATCTTTTAACTATACACACAGGAATTTTTTCTAAAGTTCCATGAACATAAAATAAGTATTAAAAAATCAGTGAAGCAGGTCTAAATGAAGTGACCTGAGCATATCTTGGATGAAATTTTCACTTCATCCACTTGAAAAGCCAATACATTAGAGAATATTACTGATAAAATTTACTTGACTCAGTAGGAATGCCTGCATACATTACAGCAATAGGACAAACTAAATAACAGTCTGTTCAGTTCAGTCACTCAGTAGTATCTGACTCTTTGGCACCCTACAGTCTGCAGCATGCCAGGCCTCCCTGTCCATCACCAACTCCTAGAGTTTACCCAAACTCAAGTCATTGAGTTGGTAATGCCATCCATGGTTTTCTCATCCTCTGTCGTTATCTCCTCCTGCCTTCAATCTTTTCCAGCATCAGGGTCTTTTCAGATGAGTCGGCTCTTCACATCAGGTGGCCAAAGTATTGGAGTTTCAGCTTCAACATCAGTCCTTCCAATGAACATTCAGAACCGATAGCCTTTAGGATGGGTTGGTTGGATCTCCTTGCAGTCCAAAGGACTCTCAAGAGTCTTCTCCAACACCACAGTTCAAAAGCTTCAATTCTTCAGCACTCAGCTGTCTTTATAGTCCAACTCTCACATCCATACATGACTACTGCAAAAACCATAGCCTTGACTAGACAGACCTTTGTTGGCAAAGTAATGTCTCTGCTTTTGAATATGCGATCTAGGTTGGTTATAACTTTACTTCCAAAGAGTAAGCGTCTTTTTATTTCATAGCTGCAGTTACCATCTACAGTGATTTTGTAGCCCCAAAAAATAAAGTCAGCCACTGTTTCTGCTGTTTCCCCATCTATTTGCAATGAAATGATCGGACCATATGCCATGATCTTACTTTTCTGAATGTTGAGCTTTAAGCCAACTTTTTCACTCTCCTCTTTCACTTTCATCAAGAGGCTCTTTAGTTCTTCACTTACTGCCATTAGGGTTGTGCCATCTACATATCTAGGTAAGTGATCACATCATCGTGATTATTTGTGTGAAGATCTTTTTTGTACAGTTGTTCTGTGCATTCTTGCCATCTCTTCTTAATATCTTCTGTTTCTGTTAGGTACATATCATTTCTGTACTTTATTTCATACTTTGCATAAAATGTTCCTTTGGTATCTCTAATTTTCTTGAAGAGATTTCTAGTCTTTCCCATTCAATTGTTTTCCTCTATTTCTTTGTATTGATCACTGTGGAAAGCTTTCTTATCTCTCCTTGATATTCTTTGGAACTCTGCATTCAAATGGGTATATCTTTTCTTTTCGCCTTTGCTTTTGGCTTCTCTTCCTTTCACAGCTGTTTGTAATGCCTCCTCATTAGGGATGGTCTTGCTTCCTGTCTCCTGTACAATGTCACGAACCTCCAACCATAATTCATCAGGCACTCTTTCTATCAGATCTAGTCCCTTAAATCTATTTCTCACTTCCACTGTATAATTTTAATGGATTTGATTTAGGTCATGCCTGAATGGTCTAGTGGTTCTCCCTACTTTCTTCAATTTAAGTCTGAATTTGGCAATAAGAGTTCATATTTGAGCCACAGTCAGCTCCTGATCTTGTTTTTGCTGACTCTATAGAGCTTCTCCATCTTTGGCTGCAAAGAATATAATCAATCTGATTTCGGTGTTGGCCATCTGGTGATGTCCATGTGTAGAGTCTTCTTTTGTGTTGTTGGAAGAGGCTGTTTGCTATGACCAGTGCATTCTCTTGGCAAAACTCTATTGGCCTTCACCCTGCTTCATTCTGTACTCCAAGGCCAAATTTTCCTGTTACTCCAGGGTTTTCTTGACTTCCTACTTGTGTATTCCAGTCCCCTATAATGAAAAGGACATCTTGTTTTGGGTGTTAATTCTGAAATATCCTGTAGGTCCTCATAGAACCATTCAAATTCAGCTTCTTCAGCATTGCTGGTCAGGGCATACCTGGATTACCATGATATTGAATGGTTTATTTGGAAATGAACAGAAATCATTCTGTCATTTCTGAGATTGCATTCAAGTACTTCATTTCGAACTCTTTTATTGACTGTCATGGCTACTCCATTTCTTCTAAGGAATTCTTGACCACAGTAGTAGATATAATGATCATCTGAGTTAAATTCATCTGAGTTAAGGTCCATTTTAGTTTGCTGATTCTTAAAATGTTGACATTCACTCTTGCCATCTCCTGTTTGATCACTTCCAATATGCCTGGATTCATGGAACTAACATTCCAGGTTTCTATACAATATTGCTTTTTACAGCATCAGACGTTGCTTCCATCACCAGTCACATCCACAGTTGGGTGGTGTTCTTGCTTTGTGTCCATCTCTTCATTCTTTCTGGAGTTATTTCTCCACTGATCTCCAGTAGCATATTGGGCACCTACGGACCTGGGGAGTTCTTTCAGTTTCCTGTCTTTTTCCCTTTTCATACTGTTCATGGGGTTCTCAAGGCAAGAATACTGAAGTGGTTTGCCATTCCCTATCCAGTGGATCACATTTTGTCAGAACTCTCCAGCATGACCTGTCCTTCTTGGGTGGCCCTACATGGCATGGCTCATAGTTGCAATGAGTTAGACAAGGCTGTGGTCCATGTGATTAGATTGGTTAGTTTTCTGTGATTGTGATTTTCAGTCTGTCTGCCCTCTGATGGAGAAAGATAAGAGGCTTATGGAAGCTTCCTGATGAGAGAGACTGGAGCAGGTAGCCTATTGCTTCTCCAGTTGATCTTCTGGACCCAGGAATCAAACTGATATCACCTGCATTGCAGGCAGATTCTTTACCCACTGGGCTATGAGGGAAGCCTGAGAGAGAGATAAACAACTGAAAATTTCTTGGAATGTATATTTCTTCTAAAAACACTAAACAAAGTTTGGGTGGCCAAGATGATCATTGTGGCATTCAAAATGCAAAACAAAAATTCAAATAAAAAGGAAAAAATTACCATTGTTTGAAGAAAAAAATTTCCAAGAATAACTTTGGAAATATTCTTATGCCTGGGAGTGCTAGGGTAATGTATCTGGGTACAATGGAAGAATGTGTGTCAAGTTTATGGGCCAAGAAGTGAAGCAGAATTTACACAGGCTTTGAAGGCACAATGAATAGGCAAACTTCACTCAGCCTATTAGGTATCTCCTCTCAACTGTGTAGATCTAGGGAAGTCTTACTGACCTAAATGTGTGCCCTTAAAAATAGAATATGATGAAGTTCCTGGCTAGGGATGTGCCCAGGAGATAAATAGGATGGAACCCTGTGCTTTCAATTTAATGTTCTCTGTCTCTTCAAGTTTTCAGGGGGCCTGTATCAAGTCCTCAGAGACAGACTGAGGAAAACAGAAAATGTTGATATGTGTAGGAAGGAAATGCTGTGGAATGGGGAAAGTGGAAACTGAAATGGCTTTTAGGAGGAGAAACTAAATGGAAAGAACACCTTCTGAAAAAGTATATAACAAATTTGGAGATATAAGACAGACAACCAGGGAAAGGGCAAGACAGGGAAATCTATGGATTAAGAGATTGTGAATGGTTAGGTGTGAAGAAAGTAGTCATGTAAAAGTCATTTGTGAGTAAGAAGTTTTTACTTACCACTGCTTTCCTGAGGTACTTTAGAAAAATAAAATGCAAAATTTAAGGTCAGTCGTGGAAATGGAAGATCAAGAAACAAAATTTATGGCAAACATTGCCTCCATATTTAAAATTATAACTATCATAAAGTATACATACAAACACATAAACACACAGAAAACACAAACTCTGGACTGTGTATGACAGCTCATTTTTAAAATATAGTATTCTCCTGAAATAGAATAGGGGTTAAAATAAAAGTATTGTTTTAATTGGAGAAAATTATTAAAATAGCAGTTCTGAAGTTGACCTTTCAAACTGCACTTTATCTATGTTGACTGAACTAATTCAATTTATTAGCTCTATAAATTTATTTGTCTACAACTTAATACACAGGGTTAAATCAATTAATGTAACATCTAAAATGTTAAGAGCCATGAGCATTGTTTAACATCTTGAACCAGTATTGTCAAAGAAATGCAGGGTTTGTAGCCTGGATGATTCTGTTCATATGTTTGTCAATAAATGAATACATAAAATACTGTAATGCAAATTGCTATATTAGCTGAAGCCTAAGTGAAGCAGGTTTTTTCATGTATAAAAAAATACATGAGAAAAAGGTATGTAAATACTAAATGATAGTGAAAGGGTTTGTACATCAAAAGACTGAGCATATGTTGGAGAAAACTCACACTTCAGAATCTTAAAACAGGTAAATCTTTGAAATACACCAATACTAAATTTAGTTCACACAAGATAAATGTCTGCTTCCATTGTATCAAAATGAGAAAATCACAGAAGTACTAACGGGGAAAATAGAGTGCCAAATGCAGAAGACAAACAAAATTTGGGCAGACTAAATAAAAAGACATATCATGTATGTTATTTGTATGATGGTGTTTGGGAACATGCAAATTGATTGTTGAAGGATGTATAAAAACACCAATGAAACCATGCATGGGTTCATAGTGAAATACATTATGAGTCATGTATTTTCCTTCTTCACACTATTGTTTAACGAAAGAAAAGAAATCCAATTCATTCAAATAAAAGTAGAATGTCAGAAAGAGACCAGATCAAAAATTGGAAACACTTCCTTCATTTGCTTTTGGGTTCAAATGGACGACCATGTCTTAGCATTAAAACCAAAAGTTTAAAAGTCTACCATACTAATGAGAAGTAACCATTTTCATTCCATATATCCCATCGTGCAAGATTGGAAATGGCCCCATCAGGGGAGTTAAATTATGAGTTCTGTTAAACAGTGTCAGATCCTTGGGTTTGTGTTGGCACTTCTGCTTTTCTCAGAATAGAATATTAGTGTGAATTGATATACAAGCAACGTATTTTAAAAGTGATGAGGGAACATAAAAGGACTTTTGTACACATGGTACAATGGATCAGTAATCAGTTATAGCCTCCTGTTATACTACTAAATTAAATCTCCTCTTAAAGATGTAAATGAAAAACATCAAGAGAAAGAATAAAGTAGATAAACTTTTAATGTTTGAATTAGTGTTTTCTGAATAAATCTATTAAATTTGTATTTTGTACCAATAGAAATTTTGAGGTAAAAGAGGTTGCTCAATACTATCAGTTCAGTTCAGTCACTCAGTCGTGTCTGACTCTTTGCGACCCCATGGAATGCAGTGTGCCAGGCTTCCCTGTCCATCACCAACTCCCAGAGCTTACTCAAATCATGTCCATTGGGTTGGTGATGCCATCCTTATTACATAAAGCATTTGTACACCTGTAAACAAGTGGGTAATAATATCAAGGGTAATGGGAGAGTAGGTTTAGAGCTCACTTGTAATCAAGGAATGTCACTAAATTACTAGCCTTTGAAAGAGCAGAAGGCAGAGTAATTTACTCAACCAATTTGGAGTTTTCTGTTCACTTAAGTTTTGAGTCAGTATCAATCACATAACTATTGTCCCTTGAACTTGAAAGGTCACAATGATTCGACATCAGTGGTCATTTACACAAAAACATCTATTGCATGGGAGTGATGTGGTGATCAGCCTGATATTCCTCATCACTACAAAAATTAGAATCAAATCAAGACAATTCTCAAGAGACACAAAAAGGAAAACACTGAAGGTTATAGACAAAAATAGGTATATAATGAAAAACAAGGGATAGGAAGAGTTGGAACGAGGGAAAAGTAGATGGAAGAAGTTGATATGAAAGTAGTACATATACAAACAATTGGAGAGGGATGAGGGGAAGGATGAGTGAATGGATGCCAAAGAGAAAGAAAGTGAGGAAAAGGTCTTAGTCATTTAAATGGTATGGGAAAAGTGCCAGAAATACTTACCAATTTTATTCCCCAATAAACCTGAAAAATAAAATTCAGAGATCCATGTAAATATCGAAAGGTACAAACACAAAATAATTCTATTCTATTCTAAAATTTGCATTTACAATTCAGTTTACTAGTGTTCAGAAATACACACATGTACACACACAAAACACTCATATAGAGCATGCATATACACAGAGGAGCTCCCACAGGAATATCAACACACACAACCTGATACATCCACAGTGAGAAATCCTCCTTTTGCTCCAAATATTCTCCAGAAATTCAGAGGAGGGCAAAAATCAAGTCAATTTACTATATTGAGAGAGGATTTCAGGAATGTTAGTCGAGGAAGTTTTTAATCATCTTGGCATTAGTTAGGCATTCATTGTTCACTTTGTAAGATGTGATAAGGTATTTGGAAGCTAACACATATGTGAGGAATCAAGGTAGCTTTCTTCATTACACTAGATGCAGATAATGAATTTCAGGATTAAAAACATTTTAGAGACTAGTCTTCATTATGAGCTATGTGCCTCTAATCACATTTAATGTCATCCAATTTGTCCTTAGAGTACAGAATGAAGCAGGACGAAGCTAATAGAGTTTAGTCAAAAGAATGCACCAGTCATAGCTAACACCGTCTTCCAACAGCACAAGGGAAGACTCTACACATGGACATGACCAGATGGTCAACACCGAAATCAGATTGATTATATTTTTGCAGCCAAAGATGTAGGAGCTCTATACAAGCAGCAAGAAAAAGACCAGGAGCTGGCTGTGGCTCAGATCATGAACTCTTTATTGCCAAATTCAGACTTAAATTGAAGAAACTAGGGAAAATCACTAGATCATTCAGGTATGACCTAAATCAAATCCATTATGATTACATAATGGAAGTGAGAAATAGATTTAAGGGACTAGATCTGATAGACAGAGTGCCTGATGAACTATGGATGGAGATTCTTGACATTTACAGGAGACAGGGATCAAGACCATCCCCAAGAAAAAGAAATGCAAAAAAGCAAAATGGTTGTCTGAGGAGGCCTTAAAAATAGCTGTGAAAAGACAGGAAGCCAAAAGCAATGGTAAAAAGGAAAGATATACCCATTTGAATGCAGAGTTCCAAAGAATAGCAAGGAGAGATAAGAGAGCCTTCCTCAGTGATCAATGCAAAGAAATAGAGAAAAACAATAGACCGGGAAAGACTAGAGGTCTCTTCAAGAAAATTAGAGATATCAAGGGAACATTTCATGCAAAGATGGGCTCAATAAAGGACAGAAATTGTATGGACCTAACAGAAGCAGAAGATATTAAGAAGAGGTGGCAAGAATATACAGAAGAACTATACAAAAAAGATGTTCACAACCCAGATAATCAGATTGGTATGATCACTCACTTAGAGCCAGACATCCTGGAATGCAAAGTCAAGTAGGCCTTAGGAAGCATCACTACGAACAAAGCTAGTGGAAGTGATGGGATTCCAGTTGAGCTATTTCAAATCCTAAAAGATGATGCTGCAAAAGTGCTGCACTCAATATGTCAGCAAATTTGGACAACTCAACAGTGGCCACAGGACTGGAGAAGGTCGGTTTTCATTCCAATCCCAAAGAAAGGCAATGACAAAGAATGCTCAAACTACCACACAATTGCACTCATCTCACACACTAGCAAAGTAATGGTCAAAATTCTCCAAGCCAGGCTTCAACAATACGTGAACTGTGAACTTTCAGATGTTCAAGCTGGTTTTAGAAAAGGCAGAGGAACCAGAGTTCAAATTGCCAACATCCACTGGATCATCGAAAAAGCAAGAGAGTTCTGGAAAAACATCAATTTCTGCTTTGTTGACTATGCCAAAGCCTCTAACTGTGTGGATCACAATAAACTGGAAAATTCTGAAAGAGATGGGAAAACCAGACCATCTGACAGGTTGAAAAACCTGTGTGCAGGTCATGAAACAACAGTTAGAACTGGACATGGAACAACAGGCTGGTTTCAAATAGGAAAAGGAGTACATCAAGGCTGTATATTGTCACCCTGCTTATTTAACTTATAGGCAGAGTACACCATGAGAAATGCTGGGCTGAAGGAAGTACAAGCTGGAATCAAGATTGCCGGGAGAAATATCAATAACCTCACATATGCAGATGACACCACCCTTATGGCAGAAACTGAAGAAAATCTAAAGAGCTTCTTGATGAAACTGAAAGAGGAGAGTGAAAAAGTTGGCTTAAAGCTCAACATTCAGAAAACTAAGATCATGGCATCTGGTCTGATCTTTTCATTGCAAATAGATAGGGAAACAGTGGAAACAGTGGCTGATTTATTATGGGGGGCTCCAAAATCACTGCAGATGGTGACTGCAGCCATGAAATTAAAAGACTCTTACTCCTTGGAAGGAAAGTTATGACCAACCTAGACAACATATTAAAAAGCAGAGACCTTAATTTGTCAACAAATGTCGGTCTAGTCAGGGCTATGGTTTTTCCAGTAGTCATGGATGATTATGCGAGTTGGACTATAAAGAAAATCGAGCACAGAAGAATTGATCCTTTAAACTGTGGTGTTGGAGAAGACTCTTGAGAGTCCCTTGGACTGCAAGGAGATCCAACCAATCCATCCTAAAGGAGATCAGTCCTTGGTGTTCATTGGAAGGTCTGATGTTGAAGCTGAAACTCCAAAACTGTGGCCACCTGATGCGAAAAGCTGACTCTTTTGAAAAGACCCTGATGTTGGGAAAGATTGAAGGCAGGAGGAGAAGGGGATGACAAAGGATGAGATGGTGAGATGGCATCACCGACTCAATCGACATTAGTTTGGGTGAACTCTGTGAGTTGGTGATGCAGAGGGAGGTTTGGTGTGCTGCCGTTCATGGGGTCGCCTAGAGTCAGACATGAATGAGCAACTGAACTGAATTGAACTGAATGAATACATCACCTTGATTTGGGATGTTTCTCTTTTGATCCACATCTGAATGAAGCACAGGTGATTTACATCTACTGCCTGTAAGAAAATACAACATTCAATGCCATTGAAGCAAGAATTACCACTTTTTCAAGAAAGTGCTCCAAGAACAACTTTAGAAATATTTCTATATTGGGAAGCCTAGGGTAATCCTATTTGGGCACAGTGGAAGAATGAGTGTCAACCTCATGGATCAAGAAATAAAGCAGAATGCTTACATGCTCTGAAGGGAGAGTGAGAGGCAAACGTCACTGAGCACATTACACATCTTCTTCTCTATCTCTGCAGGTTTGGGGAAGTCTCATCACAATAAACATGGGCCCTAGACGCAGGCATTTTACAGAGGTCCTAACAAGGGATGTGTCCTTGGTGATAACCAGAATGGAACTCAATGCCTTTTAACATAATGTCCTTCCTCATCTCCATTTTGTAGTGAGCCTATGGCATGTCTCTGAAAAACAGGAACAAGCTAATGTTTACAGGAAAGAAGGATAAGGGATGGAAAATAGAAGATTAAAAATGGATTTTAGATGGGGGAACTGAAGAGAGAGACTCTCTAAGGGGAAGCCTGTAATTCAACTGGGAGACACAAAGACAAGCATCCAGGACAAGCACAATACAATGGAAAGCATCTGCGTTAAGAGATGGGGCCTCAAGAAATCAGTCATGCTAAAGAGGTGTTTGCGAAGGTTTAGAATACTAACCATTTTGATCTTGAACTTCTATAGAAAAATAAAGTGAAATTTTAAGTTCAGTATCATGGGAATGGAACACTAAGAAGCAAACTGTATTACAAAATACATATTAAATTCATTTCGATGTGAATGCAAAAAAAAATACAAAGAAAAAGATATATACAAGTTTGGTAAAGAGCTATTTTGGCAAGGGAGTATTCTTCCAGAGGATTACAGTGGTTAAAAGGAAAAGCAGTATCATAATGGGGTAAAAACATTGAAATTATACTTCTGAAGTTTACCTTTGAAACATGGTCTTTTCCTAACATAAAATCAGACACTACTGTACATGTGGGTTATTGTAGTATGAACTTCTTCTGGCTTCCTACAGACTGTAAAGAGATAGTTTGGAAACTACTATTTCCCCTGAAACAATATAAATGAAAACTTCAAGTGGATACCTGAGGCCAAACTTTAGGCTTTGACTTAATGTTTTCTTGAAAAACTCTTTTAAACATCTATGAAAGTTGCTTCTCAGTTCATTAACATAACATTTCATTATGTATGAATATGATATGGTAATGGGTGACCTTTTCTTAACAGGTGATGTTATCCTAAGCACATTGAGAAAATGTGCAGTTTGCAGACCTAGTAATTTTGAAATTAAAAAAAAAAAAAAAAAGAGCATACAATAATTGGTAGAACACATCTATACCAGTAACAGTTAGGTATGTGGTCAGTGTGAATGTGAGGTTAGCCTTAGAGCTCATATTGGCCAAAAATGACATCTGAAACTCTAGTCTTTTAAAGAACAGAAGGAAGACAAAATTTGCTCAGCAAATGTGTTGCTATCCGCCCACTTAAATTTTGGCTCAGAGTCAGTCATACAGTTACTATCCCTTGAATTTGAAATGTTACAGAGATTCTACATCTATGGTCACTTGCAGGAAAATTTATTTAGAATTGAAAGAATGTAGTTATCAGCCTGATATCACTTATCCCTACAAATATAACCAAAGGAAGTCAATTTTCTGGAGACAGAAAAGGAAGAAGAGAAAAAAAAAAAGAAGAAGAAGGCCTAATGTTTAGAGAGAAAAAAAAGATATGTAAAGAAAAACAAATAATGAGAAAGGATGGAATTAGGGAAAAGAGAAAAAGGAATAAATATAGGGGTAGTCCATATCCAGAAAACCATCTATTTCTGCTTTATTGACTATGTCAAAGCCTTTGTGTGGATCACAATAAACTGTGGACAATTCTGGAAGAGATGGGAATGTCGGACCACCTGACCTGCCTCTTTATTTATTTATTTTTTTTTCTGACCTGCCTCTTGAGAAACCTATATGCTGGTCAGGTAGCAACAGTTAAAACAGGACATGGAACAACAGACTGGTTCCAAATAGGAAAAGGAGTACGTCAAGGCTGTATATTGTCACCCTGCGTATTTAACTTATATGCAGAGTATATCATGAGAAAGGCTGAGCTGGAAGAAGCACAAGCTGGAATCAAAATTGCCGGGAGAAATATCAATAACCTCAGATATACAGATGACACCACCCTTATGGCAGAAAGTGAAGAGGAACTAAAACGCCTCTTGATGAAAGTGAAAGTGGAGAGTGAAAAAGTTGGCTTAAAGCTCAACATTCAGAAAACTAAAATAATGGCATCTGGTCCCATCACTTCATGGGAAATAGATGGGGAAACAGTGGCAGACTTTATTTTTGGGAGCTCCAAAATCACTGCAGATGGTGACTGCAGCCATGGAATTAAAAGACGCTTACTCCTTGGAAGGAAAGTTACGACCAATCTAGATAGCATATTGAAAAGCAGAGACATTACTTTGCCAACAAAGGTCCATCTAGTCAAGGCGATGGTTTTTCCAGTGGTCATGTATGGATGTGAGAGTTGGACTGTGAAGAAAGCTGAGTGCTGAAGAATTGATGCTTTTGAACTGTGGTGTTGGAGAAGACTCTTGAAAGTCCCATGGACTGCAAGGAGGTCCAACCAGTCCATTCTAAAGGAGATCAGTCCTGGGTGTTCTTTGGAAGGAATGATGCTAAAGCTGAAACTGCAGTACTTTGGCTACCTCATGCGAAGAGTTGACTCATTGGAAAAGACTCTGAGGCTGGGAGGGATTGGGGGCAGGAGGAGAAGGGGACAACAGAAGATGAGATCACTGGATGGCATCACGGGCTCGAAGGATGTGAGTTTGAGTGACTCCAGGAATTGGTGATGAACAGGGAGGCCTGGCGTGCTGAGATTCATGGGGTCACAAAGAGTCAGACACAACTTAGCAATTGAACTGAACTGAGTCCATATCCAAAAGGTTGAAGATGGAAGAGGGTAAAGATAAGCTGGTGGATGATATATGGTAAGAAAGGCAGGGATTTGTGAGCAGTCTTTTAAATGGTGTTGAGGCAAAAGATGTTAGAAACACTTACCAAAAACTTTTCCATGATCGTCTAAAATATAAAATGAAGAGTCCAGGTAAATATGAAAAGAAACAAAGATAAGTTAATCTTATTGACTATTTTGAAATTATAAATAATTTTTCCTTATTCACATTCATACAAAACAGGAAAATACATATGGAATATGCATACACACTCAGGAGCGTAAGCATATATTCACACACATGCACACACAAACACACACATATACAAAGAGGCGCACACATTCTCAGTGACCAAACCCTCTCTTTTGCTCAACAATATAGGCCAAAAATAGAGAGAGGCATAATCTTGGTAATTTAACAACACTGAGAGATAATTTTAGGAATGTTGTTTTTGGAATTTACCTTTTAAAAAAGCTTATAATCATCTTTGATATTAGCTAGATTTTCATTCAGTTTGTAAGATATAAGATATTTGGATGTTAGCACACATGTCAAGGGATCACAGTAGCTTTTGGTCAATAAACTGGATATAAATACTTAATTACAGAATTGGAAAAAAATTCTTCCAGAATTTACTGGGTGTCTCTATTCACATTTATGTCACCCATGAAAATGCCTAGTTGTATAATGTGGTTTCTGTACTGACCCTCTCCTAAATGATACACATCTGATTTATCTAGTGACTGTAAGAAAAATAAAATATTCAATACCAGTGAAGCGAGTTACAAATTACAGTATATGAAAGTGACTTACACTAATGCATTACACAACAGCCACACTGAAAATGACAGTAATTCCCAGATATGTGATTACTAGCATTAAATGGACGGGAAAGAAATGTTTGCAGATTTTGCAACAACAAGACAAATCACAGAAGGACAAATGGAGAAAACTGAAAAAATAATCAATAGAGAAACATCCATTGTAAAGACAGAAAGGTGAGACAAAATCGTATAAGAATGTGTGCATTTTGACTTTGAAGAAGATGGAGATAACATCTTTTCTGATGATAATAGATAAGAAACACCTTTCATCATGACAACAGATGAAACCATGTCTAGATGCACAGTCAGTTCAGTCCCTCGGGTGTGTCTGACTCTTTGCGACCTCATGAACTGCAGCATGCCAGGCCTCCCTGTCCATCACCAACTCCTGGAGTTTATTCAAACTCATGTCCATTGAGTCAGTGATGCCATCCAACCATCTCATCCTCCATCGTCCCCTTCTCCTCCCGCCTTCAATCTTTCCTAGCATCAAAATCTTTTCAAATCAGTCAGTTCTTCATCAGGTGGTCAAAATATTGGAGTTTCAGCTTCAGCATCAGTCCTTTCAATGAATATTCAGGACTAATTTCCTTTAGGATTGACTGATTGGATCTCCTTGCAGTCCAAGGGACTCTCAAGAGTCTTTTCCAACACCACAGTTTAAAAGCATCAATTCTTGGACTCTCAGCTTTCTTTACAGTCCAACTCTTACATCCACACATGACTACGGAAAAACTATAGCTTTGATTAGATGGACCTTTGTTGGCAAAATAATGTCTCTGCTTGTTAATAAGATGTCTAGGTTGGTCATAACTTTTCTTCCAAGGACCAAGTGTCTTTTAATTTCATGGCTACAGTCACCATCTGCAGTGATTTTGGATCCCCCAAACATAAAGTCTATCACTATTTCCCCATCTATTTGCCATGAAGTGATGGGACTGGATGCCACGATCTTAGTTTTCTGAATATTGAGATTTAAGCCAACTTTTTCACTCTCCTCTTTCACTTTCATCAAGAGGATCTTTAGTTCGTTGCTTTCTGCCATAAGGGTGGTGTCATCTGCATATCTGAGGTTATTGTTATCTCTCCTGGCAATCTTGATTCCAGCTTGTGCTTCATCCAGTCCAGCATTTCTCATGATGTACTCTGGATATAAATTAAATAAGGAGAGTGACAATATACAGCCTTGATGTACTCTTTTTACTATGTGGAACCAGTCTGTTGTTCCATGTCCAGTTCTAACTGTTGCTACTTGACCTGCATACAGATTTCCCAGGAGTCAGGTCAGGTGATCTGGTATTCCTATCTCTTTAAGAGTTTTCCACAGTTTATTGTCATCCACACTGTCAAAGGCTTTGGCATAGTCAATAAAGCAAAAGTAGATGTTTTTCTGGAACTCTCTTGCTTTTTTGATGATCCAGTGGATGTTAGCAATTTGATCTCTGGTTACTCTGCTTTTTCTAAATCCAGCTTGAACATCTGCAAGTTCATGGTTCAAATACTATTGAATTCTGGCTTGGAGAATTTTGAGCATTCCTTTGCTAGGTGTGAGATGAGGGCAATTGGGTGCTAGTTTGAGCATTCTTTGGCATTGCCTTTCTTTGGGATTGCAATGAAAACTGACATTTTCCAGTCCTGTGGCCACTGCTGAATGTCCAAATTTGCTGACAGGTTGAGTGCAGCACTTTCACAGCATCATCTTTTAGGATTTGAAATAGCTCAACTGGAATTCCATCACCCCCACTAGCTTTGCATGTAGTGATGCTTCCTAAGGCCCACTTGACTTCACATTCCAGAATGCCTGGCTCTAGTTGAGTGATCACACTGTCGTGATTATGTGGGTCATGAAGATCTTTTATGTATAGTCCTGGGTATTCTTGCCACCTCTTCTTAATATCTTCTGCTTCTGTTAAGTCCATACCATTTCTGTCCTTTATTGTGCCCATCTTTGCATGAGAATTTCCTTTGGTGTCTCTAATTTTCTTGAAGAGATCTTTAGTCTTTCCCATGTTATTGTTTTCCTCTATTTCTTTGCACTGATCACTGAAGAAGGCTTTCTTATCTCTCCTTGCTATTCTTTGGAACTCTGCATTCAAATAGGTATATCTTTCTTTTTCTCCTTTGCTTTTCACTTCTTTTCTTTTCATAGCTATTTGCAAGGCCTCCTCAGACAACCATTTTGCCTTTTTGCATTTCTTTTTCTTGGGGATGGTCTTGATCACTGCCTCTTGTACAATGTCATGAACCTCTGTCCATAGTTCTTCAGGCACTCTATCAGATATAATCCCTTGAATCTACTTGTCACTTCCACTGTATACTCATAAGGGATTAGATTTAGGTCATACCTGAGTGGTCTAGTGGTTTTCCCTACTACTTCAAATTAAGTCTGAATTTTGCAATAAGAAGTTCATGGTCTGAGCCACAGTCAGCTGCTGGTCTTGTGTTGCTCACTGTATAGAGCTTCTCCAACTTCAGCTCCAGAGAATATAATCAATCTGATTTTGGTGTTGACCATTTGGTGTTGTCCATGTGTAGAGTCTTCTCTTGTGTTGTTGGAAGAGGGTGTTTGCATTGATCAGTTTGCTCTCTTGGCAAAAGTCTATTAGCCTTTGCCTTGCTTCATTTTGTACTCCAAAGCCAAACTTGCCTGTTACTATCTCTTGACTTCCTACTTTTGCATTCCAATCCCCTATGATGAAAAGGACATTTGTTTTGGGTATTAGTTCTGGAGGTCTTGCAGGTCTTCATAGAACCATTCAACCTCAGCTTCTTTGGCATTAGTGTTTGGGGAATAGACTTGGATTACTATGATACTGAATGGTTGCCTTGGAAATGAACAGAGATCATTCTGTCATTTTTTTAGATTGCACCCAAGTACTGCATTTCAGACACTTTTGTTGACTATGAGGGCTACTTCATTTCTTCTAAGGAATACTTGCCCACAGTAGTAGATATAATGGTCATCTGAATTAAATTCACCCATTCAGTCCATTTTAGTTCACTAATTTCTAAAATGTCACTTCAGTTCAGTTGCTCAGTCATGTCTGACTCTTTGAGACCCTGTGGAGTGCAGCATGCCTAAAATGTATGAGAGAGTCAATTCCTAGGCAAGTTGATAAGAAGTCCACGGTCCCTGAGGAGGAGAGAGGGGTCTGGGGCTCTTTAAGAGGAGATAGGGGTCTGGAATTTTCAAGGAGGAGGAAAGGACAAAGGTCTTTTCTCTCTCTCTCTCTCTCTCTCTCTCTCTCTCTCTCTCTCTCTCTCTCTCTCTCTCTCTGCATTTCTTAGTCTTAGTCACAAAACATTTTTCTCTTTAAGCCAGAAATTGATGATTACACAGCAAACAACTCAGTTTAAACTCTGTACTAAGGGGTATATAACAACAATGTATCCCCCTTGAGGACAATTTCTCCTTCCTGAAAACCTGACTAATCTTGATATCTTAGGATGTATATTATGGAGTGGGTCTTGTAAAATCTTTCTATTGTTAAGTTTTAATCCTGTTATCTTAAAATATAAATTGTCTTGGAGTGGGTCAGGTAGAATTTTTACAACCTTGAGACATTCTTTTCATTTATTGTAATAACTAATTAAAAAAAAATATTTAGCTCCCTTGCTAAAGACTAGCAAGTGGGGCACTCTCCATCCCCCTTCTGATGTCTACGTCAGAATCTTTCTCTGTCCCTTTTCACTGTAATAAAATTCTGCTACACAAAGCTCTTGGACTTCCCTGATGGCTCAGATGGTAAAATGTCTACAATGCGGGAGAACCAGGTTCTATCCCTGGGTCAGGAAGGTCTCCTGGAGAAGGAAATGACAACCCACTCCAATACTCTTGCCTGGAAAGCGACTTCACTTTCACTTTCACACAAAGCTCTTGAGTGATTAAGCCTGGTCCGTGGTCCCGAAGCTAAATCTTCTTCAGAGATCCTGAATCTGACATCGTTCACTGTAAGCTATCAATGTCAATTTTCACTCTTGCACCTCCTGTTTGACCACTTCCAATTTACCTTGATTCATGGGCCCAACATTCCAGGTTCCTATGCAATATTGTTCTTTAAAGCATCAGACTTTACTTCCATCACCAGTCACATCCACAACTGGGCATTGTTTTTGCATTGACTGTCCCTTCATTCTTTCCAGAGTTAATTCTCCACTCATTTCCAGTAGCATACTGGGCACCTACCAACCTGGGGAGTTCATCTTCAGTGTCAGTATCAAATCTTTTTGTTTTTGCATACTGCTTATGGGGCAAGAATACTGAACTGCTTTGCCATTCCCTTGTCCAGTGGATTACATTTTGTCAGAACTCTTCAACACATGGTTGTCTGAGGGGGCCTTACAAATAGCTGAGAAAAGAAGAGAAGCTAAAAGCAAAGGAGAAAAGGAAAGATATACCCATCTGAATGCAGAGTTTCAAAGAATAGCAAGGAGAGATAAGAAAGCCTTCCCCAGTGATCAGTGCAAAGAAATAGAGGAAAACAATAGAATGGGAAAGACTAGAGATCTCTTCAAGAAAATTAGAGATACCAAGGGAATATGTCATGCAAACATGAGCACAATAAATGACAGAAGGTGTATGGACGTAACAGAAGCAGAAGATATTAAGAAGAAGTGGCAAGAATACAGAGAAGAACTATACAAAACAGACCTTAATGGCCCAGATAACCAAGATGGTGTGATCATTCACCTAGAGCCAGACATCCTGCAGTCCAAAGTCAAGTGGGCCTTAGGAAGCATCACTACAAACAAAGCTAGTGGAAGTGATGGAATTCCACTTGAGCTATTTAAAATCCTAAAAGATGGTGCTGTGAAAGTGCTGCACTCAATATGCCAGCAAATTTGGAAAACTCAGCAGTGGCCACAGGACTGGAAAAGGTCAGTTATCATTGCAATCCCAAATAAAGGCAATGCCAAAGACTGTTCAAACTTCTGCACAATTAGACTCACTTCACACCTAGCAAAGTAATGGTCAAAATTCTCCAAGCCAGGCTTCAGCAGTACATGAACCATGAACTTGCAGATGTTCAAGCTGGATTTAGAAGAGGCAGAGGTACCAGAGATCAAATTGCCAACTTCCCCTGGGACATAGATAAAGCAATAGCGTCCCAGAAAAAGATCTACTTCTGCTTTATTGACTATGCCAAAGCCTTTGACTGTGGATCACAACAAACTGTGGAAAATTCTTCAAGGATACCAGACAATTTACCTGCCTTCTGAGAAATCTGTATGCAGGTCAAAAGCAACAGTTAAAACAGGACATGGAACAAGGGACTGGTTCCAAATTTGGAAAGGAGTACATCAAGGCTGTATATAGTCACCCTGCTTATTTAACTTGTATGCAGAGTACAACATGCAAAATGCTGGGCTGTATGAAGCACAAACTAGAATCAAAATTGCCCAGAGAAATATCAGTAACCTCAGATTTGCAGATGACACCTCCCTTATGGCAGAGGGTGAAGAACTAAAGAGCCTCTTGTTGAAAGTGAAAGAGGAGAGTGAAAAAGTTGGCTTAAAGCTCAACATTCAGAACACTAAGATCATGGCATCCAGTCCCATCACTTCATAGCAAATAGATGGGGAAACAGTGGAAACAGTGACAGACTTTATTTTGGGGGGATCCAAAATCATGGCAGATGGTGACTGTAGCCATGAAATTAAAAGACGCTTTCTCCTTGGAAGAAAAGCTATGACCAAACTAGACAGCATATTAAAAAGCAGAGACATTACTTCGCCAACAAAGGTCTGTCTAGTCAAAAGTATGGTTTTTCCAGTAGTCATGTATGGATGTGAGAGTTGGACTATAAAGAAAGCTGAGTGCCAAAGAATTGATGCTTTTGAGCTGTGGTGTTGGAGAAGACTCTTGAGAGCCCCTTGGCCTGCAGGGAGATCAAACCAGTCAATCCTAAAGGAGATCAGTCCTGAATATTCATTGGAAAGACCGATGCTGAAGCTGAAACTGCAATATTTTGGCAACCTGATGCAAAGAACTGACTCATTGGAAAAGGCCCTAATGCTGGGAAAGACTGAAGGCAGGAGGAGAAGGGACAACAGAGGATGAGGTTGTTGGATGGTATCACTGACTCAATGGACAAGAGCTTGAGCAAGCGCCAGGAGTTGTTGATGAGCAGCAAAGCCTGGCACGCTCCAGTCCATGGGGTTGCAAAGAGTTGGACATGACTGAGTCACTGAACTGATAGAACCTTCACTGGTATTTTGATAGGCAAGCTTCACACAGCCAGTTAGTGATCTTCTCTGATTTCTGCAGGTCTGGGGAAGTCATATTAAAATAAATGTGTGCCCTAGATATTAGAATGCAACAGAGGTCCTAACTGGAGTTGAGTCCTGAGAAATAAAAAGAATGGAACCCAGTGACTTCCAACCTAATGTACTTTATCCCATGGGTTTATCATTGGCTTATAACAAGGCTCTGAAAAATAGAAAAAAAAATCTAATGTTTATAAGAAAGGAATGATGTGAAATGGTATAAGAAGGAAGTGAAATGGGTTTTAGAATGGACACTAATAGGAGGGATAATCTACAAAGAAATCTATAGCAAAAGTAAAGAAAAAAGACATCCATGAGAAAATCAGTATGGGGAAAATCATATGGTTAAGAGACTGGGAATATTAGGGCCTCAAGAAATCAGTCATGAAAAAGTAGTTTGTGAGTATCAAGTTTTAAGAATACTTATCACTTCCTTTCTTAGGTACTTAATAAAAGTAAAATGGAAAGTTTAAGATCAATATCAAGGAATTAGAATGCCAAGAAACAAAATTTACTTAAAAAAATAACTTTGGAAATATTCTTATGCCTGGGAAAGCTAGGGTAAACTATTTGGGCACAGTGGAAGAATGTGCCTCAAGTTTAGGGACGAAAAGTAGGAAGCAAATTTTATATAGACTTTGAAGGGACACTGAGTAGACAAACTTCACTCAGCATGTTAGGCATCTTTTCTCATCTCTGAAGATTTGGGGAAGTCACATTGGCCTAAATGTATGCCTTTAAAATGGAATATGATGAAGTGCTTAACTAGGGATATGTCCTGGGAGATAAACAGGATAGAATGCTGTGCTTTCAACTTAATATTCTTCATCTCATCAACTTTTTAGTGAGCATATAACAAATGTCTGAAAAACAGAGAAAACTAATATATATATGGGAAAGAAGTTATGTGGAATGGGAAAAGGAGGGGTTGAAATGGGTTTTTGAAGGGATACTAAATGAAGAAAACTTTCTCTGAGGAGGTAAATATTCCACAGAGAACATTTAGGAAGTAACTAAAATTTGAAGATATAAGAGCTTTATTGACTATGCCAAAGCCTTTGACTGTGTGGATTACAATAAACTGTGGAAAATCCTTAAAGAGATGGGAATACCAGACCACCTGACCTGCCCATTGAGAAATTTGTATGCAGGTCAGGAAGCAACAGTTAGAACTGGACATGGAACAACAGACTGGTTCCAAATAGGAAAAGGAGTACGTCAAGGCTGTATATTGTCACCCTTTTATTTAACTTATATGCAGAGTACATCATGAGAAACACTGGACTGGAAGAAACATAAGCTGGAATCAAGATTGCCAGGAAAAATATCAATAACCTCAGGTATGCAGATGACATTACCCTTATGGCAGAAAGTGAAGAGGAACTCAAAAGCCTCTTGATGACAGTGAAAGTGGAGAGTGAAAAAGTTGGCTTAAAGCTCAACATTCAGAAAACGAAGATCATGGCATCTGGTCCCATCACTTCATGGGAAATAGATGGGGAAACAGTGGAAACAGTGTCAGACTTTATTTTTCTGGGCTCCAAAATCACTACAGATGGTGACTGCAGCCATGAAATTAAAAGACGCTTACTCCTTGGAAGGAAAGTTATGACCAACCTAGATAGCATATTCAAAAGCAGAGACATTACTTTGCCAACAAAAGGTCATCTAGTCAAGACTATGGTTTTTCCTGTGGTCATGTATGGATGTGAGAGTTGGACTGTGAAGAAGGCTGAGCACCGAAGAATTGATGCTTTTGAACTGTGGTGTTGGAGAAGACTCTTGAGATTCCCTTGGACTGCAAGGAGATCCAACCAGTCCATTCTGAAGGAGATCAGCCCTGGGATTTCTTTGGAAGGAATGATGCTAAAGCTGAAACTCCAGTACTTTGGCCACCTCATGCGAAGAGTTGACTCATTGGAAAAGACTCTGATGCTGGGAGGGATTAGGGGCAAGAGGAGAAGGGGACGACAGAGGATGAGATGGCTGGATGGCATCACTGACTCAATGGACGTGAGTGTGACTGAACTCCAGGAGGTGGTGATGGACAGGGAGGCCTGGCATGCTGCGATCATGGGGTCACAAAGAGTCGGACACGAATGAGCGATTGATCTGATCTGAAGAGAGACATTTAAGAGAAGGGCAAGACAAAGAAACATATGGATTAAGTGATTGGGAGTGGTTAGGCCTCAAGAAATTATTTATGTAAAAGTGGACTATAGTAATGTTTTGGGAATACTTATCATTGCTTTTCTGGAGTTCTTCAGAAAAATAAAATGGAAAGTTCAAGGTCAATATTATGCAAATGTAAGATCAAGAAATAAAATTCATGAAAAATACATATTTAGAATTATAACTAGCAGTGCACATACATATACACACAAACACACATAGAGACACAAACAGTGGTCTATAGATGAGAGCTCATTTTCAAAAAATTATAGTATTTTTTTTTAAAGACTAGGGATAAAAATAGAAGTACTGTCTTAATTGAGGAAAATTATTAAAAACATAGTTCTAAAGCTTACCATTTTGAAATATTCTTTGTTGACAATACTAGTGTTAAAATTCAGTTTACTAGATCTACTAATCCTTTGGCTGTTAATTATAGGTGGGGTTAAACTGATTATTGTTTAACACCTAAAATGCATTAAGAAGCCATGAACATTGTTTAACATCTTGAACCAGTGTTGTAAAAGAAATGCAGAATTTGTATCCTGGATGATTTATTCATATGTTTTTCAACAAATGAATACATAAACTCCTGTTATTAAAATTTCAATTTTAGCTTATTCCTAAGTGAAGCAGGTCTTTCATGTTGGAACATGAAAGAAGGCATTTAAGTACTAAATGATAGTTAAAGTGTACATCAAAAGACAGAATATATTGGAGAAAACTCATACTTCAGAAGCTTGAAACTGGTCAATTTTTGAAACATACCAACACTAATATTTGGTTGACACAAAAGGAATGCTTGCCTAGCTTATATCAAGAACAGAAATTACAGGTTAATGGGAAAATGGGATACAAAATGCAATCTGGCTGTGTGCTCAGTCGCTTCATTCATGTCTAACTTTGAGAGCCTATGGACTGTAGCCCACCAGGCTCCTCTGTCCATGGGGAGAGAGATTCTCCAGGCAAGAATACTGGAGTGGGTTGCCATGCCCTTCTCCAGGGGATCTTTCAGACCCAGAGATCAAACCCATGTCTCTTGCATTGCAGGTGGATTCTTTACCACTGAGCCACTGGGGAAGCCTACCAAATGCAGAAGGCAAACTAAATTTGGGAACTCTAAATAAAAAGTGAAATAATGTAAGCTATTTGTATGATGGTGTTGGGATAGATGGAAATTGATTGTTGAAGAAAGCATGAAATGGATGAAACCATCCTAGATTCTCAGTAAAATACATTATGAGCCATGCCTTTTTCCTCTTCACAGCAACTGATAAATAAATTTTTTAAAAAAGAAATTGAGTTCATTCAAATAAGAGGAAATCAGTCCTGAATGTTCATTGGAAGGACTGATGTTGAAGCTGAAACTCCAATACTTTGGCCACCTGATGTGAAGAGCTGACTCATCTGAAAAGACCCTGATGCTGGGAAAGATTGAAGGCAGGAGAAGAAGGGGATGACAGAGGATTAGATGGTTGGATGGCATCACCGACTCAGCAGACATGAGTTTAAGTAAACTCCTGGAGTTCGTGATGGACAGGGAAGCCTGGCATGCTGCAGCCCACAGGGTCCCAAAGAATTGGACACGACTGAGTGGCTGAACTGAACTGAGTGAAGTAAGAGGAAGGAGAAAGGTCAAACACTGGAAGCACTTCCTTAGTTTTTTCTTGGGCTCATATGAACTCTCATTTATTATAATTTATAACAAAACTCCATCTTACTAATGAGAAGTAATAAAGTTTTCTTTCCATACACATGATAGTGCAAAAAGATCCAAGTCTGGCAATGGCCTCATCAGAGAAGTTAGGAGTTCTGAGTTAAACAGTATCAGATCCTTGGATTTGTGCTGGCCTTTCTACCTTTTTTTAAACAGAAAATAAGTATGACTCAATATATGAGTATGTATTTAAAAAGTGATGAAGAAACATAAAGGGACCTTCTGTACACAAGGGTTAATGGATAAATAATCACTTTTAGCCTATTATTATACTGTCATATTCCATTTCTCTTGAAGCAAAAATGTAAATGAAAGACATCAAGAGAATAAAGAAGGTAAAAATTTGGTGTTTGAATTAGTGTTTTCTGAATAAATCTCTTAAGTTTGTATTTTGCACTGAAGGAGGTAAAAGACAGAACAGGTTCCATCTTGAAAACAGGACTCCATCTTGGGCCGGACTGTGGACTTTGAGCTATGTGCCCTGTATCTATGGGAATGACATACAAACTGGAAAACCAGACACCCTGGATGAAGGAGCCTCAGGACTTGTACCTAGACTCTCCTTCACCTAAAAAACATGCTAATTATCTCTGTAGTAGAACAAAGTCATAAATCCCATTATGCTTATCGGGGTACGACCACAGGCCTATTGATAAATGTCTACTGTTTAACTATCTAGGCTTATGACACATGAATCATGGGTTAACTTTGATCGTATCTTTCTTTTCCCTTGTCCAGACTAGTTTCAAGGAAATTGGGGAGGTGGGTTTGAGCATGTATACTTAGGGTATATAAGGTTTTCACAAAAACTGGTCAGGGTCCTTGGCTAAGAGGAGACTCTGCCTTGGGCCTGCCAGTGTAATAAACTGCACCCCACTATCTGCATTGTCCTTCTGAGTAAGCTTGTTTCCCGGAACATGTGGCTACAATAGCACCAACTGTAATTTTGAATTAAAAGAAGCTGCACAATACTACATAAAGCATTTGTATAACTTGGAACAAATGGGTAATAATATCAAGGGAAATGGGAGAGTAGGTTTAGAGCTCACATGTGATAAAGGAACATCATCTGAATTAATAGTCTTTGGGAGAGCAGAAGGTAGAGGAATTTACTCAGCAAATTTGGAGTTTTCTGTTAAGTTTTGCATCAGTATCAATTGAGTAGTGAACTTGAAATGTCACAGTAATTCAACACCAGTGGTCATTTGTATGAAAACTTATACAACATGGGAGTCATGTGGTGATCAGCCTGATATCCCTCATTACTACAAAAATTATAATCAAATCAAGACAAATCTCAGGAGGTATAAAAAGGAAATTAAAACATTTTCAGTTTACAGACAAGAGAAGGTATTATGAAAAGCATGGAAGGGAAGAGTTGGAACTAGGGGAAAACAGATGGAAGAAGTTAATATGAAAATAGTACATAACCAAAAAAATTGGAGAAGGAAGAGGGGAAGGATAAATGAATGGATGCCATACAGATAGAAAAGGAGGGAATGATAGTAATCATTTAAATGGTTATGGGAAAAGTGTCAGAAATACCATTCCCCCCTGCCCCGCACCAAATATCTGAAAAATAAAATGAAGAGAGCCATGTAAATATCAAAAGAAACAAGGACAAAATAATTCTATTTTCTTGAAAATTTTTCATTTGCATTTCAATTTATTAGTGTTCACAAACACACAAAACATTCATATACAATGTGCATATACACACAAGAGCTCATACAGAAATATCACCCACACACTCACACATCCATAGTGAGAAACCCTCCTTTAGCTCAAGAATATTTTCCAGAAATGGAGAAGGACAAAAGCTGAGTCAGTATATTATATCGATAGAGAATTTTAGTCCTGGGATTTTTTTTTTAAAGCTCTTAATCACTTCTGGCATTAGTTAAGCATTCATTGTTCAATTTGTATGATAAGTTATTTGAATGCTTACATTTGTTGAGGGGTCGAGGTAGCTTTGTTCAATAGACTAGGTACAGTACTGAATTACAGGGTTAGAAAAAAATCTAGAGATTACTTATGGTTATGAACTGCATACCTCTAATCACATTAATGTCAACAAATGAATACATTACCTTGATTTTGAGAGTTTCTGTTTTGATCCATTCCGACATCAAGCACTTGTGATTTAAATCCAGAGGCTGTAAGAAAAACAAAATATTCAATGTCAGTGGATAAAAAATTACCACATTTGCAGGAAAATATTCAAAGAATAATTTTGGAAATATTGACATACCTGGGAATGCTAGGGCAATATACTCAGGCACAATGAAAGCATGAGTGTAAAGTTTATGGACCAAGACAAGAAAGCATAATTTATACAAGGTTTGAAGGGACAGTGAAAGGCAAACTTCACTGAGCACATTAGAAATCTTCTCTATCTTTGTCGGTTTGGAGAAATCTCATTGCCATAAAGGAACACCCTAGACATTGGAATATGACAGAGATCTTAACTAGGAATGTGTCCTGGGAGGTAAACAGAATGTAATCCAATCCAGTGCCTTTTAACATAATGTCCTTCATCACATCCACTTTATAGTGAGCCTATGATATGTCTTTGGAAAAAGAGAAAAGCTAATGTTTATAGGAAAGAATGATATAGAATGGACAAAAGAGGAATAAAAATGGATTTCATATGGGGGAACTAAATGGAGAGACTTTCTATAAGAAAGTATGTAATTAAATTTGGAGATGAAAAGATAAGCTTCCAGGGCAAGTGAAATACAAGAAGCATATGGATTAAGAGATGGGGGGATGTTAAAATCTCCAGAAATCAATCATGTTAAAGAGGTCTTTGAGAAACACATTTTAGAATACTTACCACTGTTTTCATGAATTTCTGTAGAAAAATAAAGTAGACATTTTAAGGTCAATATTATTTAAATGGAACACCAAGAAACAAAATGTATTACAAGATTCATATTTAAATTTAAATTTATTATGATTTGAATGCAGATACATACACATACATACACAATGTGGATGAGAGGTCATTTATTCAAGGGACTATGTTCTCAAAAGAATTATAGTGGTAAAAAGTAAAAGTAATCTCTTAACGGGGGAAACATATTGAAATGATACTTCTGAAGTTCACCTTTGAAAAATGTTCTTTTCCTATTTTGACAGTAGTAGTGCTATAACTATTCAGTTAATTAGTTCTAGTAAGTTCTTTGGCTGTTACTTAATAGATGGAATTAGCTTTATTATTGTAATACCTAAAATGTATTAAGAAGCCAATACATTGATTAACACTTTGAACCAGTGTTGTAGAGAAAATGCAATGTTTGTTTCCTGAAAATCTGATTCTATTCACATTTTTGTCAACTGATGAATACATAAAATCTGGTAATGCAAATTTTTAATTTACCAGTGCCTGAATGAAACAGGTCTTAATGAAATCAGGTGAAAAGAAGGTATCATAGTACTAAATGACAGGGAGAATATTTGTAAATCAAAACAACTAAGCTTACTTGGAGAAAATTCACACATCAGAAGCTTCTGTTGCTGTCATTCAATTGCTAAGTCCCGTCCGACTCTTCAGGACCCCAAGTAGTGCAGCATGCCAATTTTCCCTGTCCTTCACTGTCTCCCTGAGTTTGCTCAAACTCACGTCCATTGAATTGGTGATTCCATCCAACCATCTTATCTTCTGTTGCCCACTTCTCCTCCTGCCCTCAATCTTTCTCAGTAATACAGTATTTTCCAATGAGTCAGCTCTTCACATCAAGCTGTCAAAGTATTGGAGCTTCAGCTTCAGCATCAGTCTTTCCAGAGACTATTCAGGGCAATTTCCTATAGGATTGACTGGTTTGATCTCCTTGCTGTCCAAGGGATTCTCAAAAGTCTTCTCCAGCACCACAGTTCAAAAGCATCAATTCTTTGGTGCTCAGCCTTTTTTATGGTCCAACTCTCACATCTATAAATAACTACTGGAAAAACACAGCTTTGACTATATGAATCTTTGTCAGCAAAGTCCTTTTTATGCTGTCTAGGTTGGTCATAGCTTTTCTTTTAAGAAAGAAGAGTTTTTTTTTTTTTTATTTCATAGCTGCAGTGATTTTGGAGCCAAAGAAAACAAAATCTGCCACTGTTTCCATTGTTTCCCCACCTATTTGCCATGCAGTGATGGGACCAGCTGCCACAATTTTGGTTTTTTGAATGTTGATTTTTAAGCCAGCATTTTCACTCTCCTCTTTCATCCTTATCAAGAGGCTCTTTAGTTCTTCTTCACTTTTAGAATGGTATCATCTGCATATCTGAGATTGTTGATATTTCTCCCTGCAATCTTGATTCAGCTTGTGATTTATCCAGCTCAGCATTTTGCATGATGTACTTACTTTGCATATAAGGTAAATACATAGGATGACAATATACAGCCTTGTTGTACTCCTTTCCCAGCCTGAACAAGTCTGTTGTTCCATGTCTGATTTTAACTGATGCTTCTTGACCTGCATACAGGTTTTGCAGGAGGCAGGTAAGGCTGACTAGTATTTCCATCTCTTTAAGAATTTTAAATTCTTAAAATTTAAAAATTTTAAATCCCATGGGCGGAGGAGCCTGGTAGGCTGCAGTCCATGCGGTCGTGACCAGTCGGACACAACTGAGCGTCTTCACTTTCACTTTTCACTTTCATGCATTGGAGAAGGAAATGGCAACCCACTCCCATTGTTCTTGCCTGGAGAACACCAGGGACGGGGAAGCCTGGTGGGCTGCCGTCTATGGGGTCACATGGAGTCAGACACGAATGAAGAGACTTAGCAGCAGCAGCAGCACACAGTCAAAGGCTTTAGCTTGGAAATGGCAGAATTTTGAAATGTATTATTACTAACATTTAGTTGACACAAAGCAAGTCTGCCTAGACTATCAAAAAGAGAAATCAGAAGGACTTGTGGTGGAAATTGAATAACTGTTACCAAAGGCAAATTTCATTTGGAAAGACTCAGTAACAAGGCAAATCATGCAAGTTATATGTAAAGATGGTGTTGGGGAAGATGGTAATTGAATGTTGAAGACAAAGTTATGAGAAACAAATGAAACCATGCTTAGGTTCACAGTGAAATACTGTATTAGAATGCCTTTTTCTTCTTCACAGTAATCAGTCAACAAAAGGAAGAAATTTCAACATGTTCAAGATAAGAGGACAATGTCAGGGAAGGAGGAGGCCCAAAATCTGAAGCACTTCCTGAGTTTTCTCTTTGGTTCAAATAGACCTACATTTATGAGAATTCGAACTGTAAGGTTCCAAGTTCAACTCACTTATGAGAACTAATGTAGCTTTAAGGTGTGAGGTTGGACACAGTATCACAGCATAGGTAAAAGAGGAATTTCTCTGTGTTAAGCAACTCACTGGGTTTGTGGAGGCCTGGAATTTGCCTTTCTCATTTAACATTTCCTGATGAAGTAAAAGGCAATTCACTCAAATGAATAATTCACTCAAAATGACACTAGAAGGGGGAAGACAAAATTTTTGATCATTGCCATAGTTTTCTGTGGGGTTTTTACTACACATTTCTGAGAATTGGAGTCATCAGAGTCAAAGGTCATCTCACCAGTTGAGGAGAATATTGTTGTACTTCCATATGCCCACATGTGAAAGGCAATGAAATTGAAAACAACACCATGCAAAGATTTAGTATAGGACTACCTCTGGAAAAAAAAGAATTAATAATCATTGGTTTTACTTTGGGTCTACCACTTTTTCAGAATAAAAACCTACACGAACAGATATATAAGATATATATTTTTTAAATGATGAAGGAAGATAAAATAAAAAGACCCTACTGTAATTGGGTTACTGTAGCAGTAGCCACTTTTAGCTTCCAGCAAACTGTAATGAGATATAATGCTAAATTCTGTTTCCTCTGAAACAAAATGCAAATGAAAACATCAAATGGATATATGAGGAAAAAGTTTTGGCTTTGAGTGATATATTAGCAGATGACCTTCTGTTAACAGGTGAAGTTCTCCTAAACATATTGAGAACATTTTTAGCTTGCAGACCTAATAATTTTGAAATTTAGAAAAAGACCATATAGTATTTGGTAAAACACATTTATATCTAGAACAATTGGGTCATATGGTCAATGTGAATGTGAAGTTTGACTTAGAGCTCACATTGGCCAAGAAATGACATCTGAAACTCTAGTCTTTGCAAGGGCAGAAGGTAGAAAAAAATTATTCATCAAATTTGGAGTTTTCTACCCACTTGAGTTTTGGCTAGAGTCAGTTACATAGTTATTGTCCCTTGAATTTGAAAGGTCACAGAGATTCTATACTTATGGTCACTTGCAAGAAAATATATTTAGAATTGAAAGGATGTAGTGATCAGCCTGATACTGCTGATACCTACAAATATCATAACCACAGCAGGTCAATTCTCTAGAGACAGAAAGTAAGAAAAGAAAAAGAAAAAAAAAAAAAAACCTAATGATTAGAGAGAAGAAAAGAAATATAATGAAAAGCAAATAATGGGAAGGGATGGAATTAGGAAAAAGAGAGGGAAGAAATTAAAATAAGGGTAATCCATATCCAAGATGTTGGAGATGGATGAGGGGAAAGATGAACTAATGGATGGCATTTGGAAAGAAAAGTGAGGAACGTTAGCAATCATTTAAAGGGTGTGGGGCAGAAGGATGTCAGAAATACTTACCAAATATTTTTCCATGATCATCTAAAAAGAAAATAAAGAGATCCGTGTAAATGTGAAAAGAAACAAAGAAAATTTAATTTTATTTAATATTTTGAAATTACAGTTGCATTTTTAGTATTCAGATACACCCACAAAAGAGGAAAATACATATGGAATATGCATATACACACATATTCACAAAAATATATGCATATATTCACAAAGGGGCATGTATTCACATACACACAGAGAGAGAATGTCACACATTCACAATAAGTAACCAAACCCTCTCTTTTGCTCAATGATATACTCCAGAAATAGGATGACATAACCAGAGTCATTTTACAATATTGAGAGATAATTTTAGTAGTGTTATTTTGGGGGGATTACTTGTTCTTAAAAAAAAAAAAGAACATTTGTAATCACTTTTGACAATAGTTAGGCTTTCATTATTCACTTTATAAGATATGATAAGTTATTTGGATTTAGCACAAATGTTGAAGGATCAAAGTAGCTTTGCTCAATAAACTAGATATAAATACTGAATTTATAGGATTAGAAAAAAATTCTTCCGGAATTTACCGGGTGTCCCTATTCACATTTATGTCACCAATGAACATACTCATTTGTATTATGTGGTTTCTAATATGATCCTCTCCTGAATGATGCACATCTGGTTTAAATTCAGTCACTGTAAGAAAAAAAAAAGATTAATCCCAGTGAAGAGAAGTGAAGTGAAATCATTCAGTCGTGTGCGATTGTTTGTGACCCTATGGACTGTAGCCTACCAGGCTCCTCCCATGGGATTTTCCAGGCAAGAGTACTGGAGTGGGGTGCCATTTCCTTCTGCAGAGGATCTTTCCCACCCAGAGATCGAACCCCGATCTCCCGCATTGTAGGCAGACGCTTTACCGTCTGAGCCATATCTTAAAGTGAAGTAAGTTCTACATTACAGGACATGAAGTGTCTTAGAAAAGCATTATACAACAGCCACCCTGAAAATCACAGTAATTCTGAGGTATCTGATTACTAGCATTCATTGAGGAGAAACAAAATGTTTGCAGATTTTGTAACATCAGGACAAATCACAGAAGTACCAATGGGGCAAACGGAATAAATAATCAACACAGCAAGCATCCATTGTAAAGACAAAAAGTTGAGATCAAGTCATATAAGAATGTATGCGAGTTGACTCTGAAGAAGGAGATTGAGCATTGAAGGCAAAGGTACAATGAAACCATGACTAGGTCCACAGGGAAATACATTAAGAGATTTGCCTTTTTTCACCCATCATTTACTGACAAAATCAAAGGAACTAATAAAGAGATCAATCAAATGAGGATAACATGATAGGAAGTGCGGAGGACAAAAATTTCAGACACAGCCTTGGTTTTCTTTGGCTTCTTAACTAACACACACTTCTGAGCATTGGACATTGAGTATCAAAGAACAACTCACCAAATAGAGTATAATATTGCTGTACTTTCATATACGAAGGAATATGTAGGAAAGGTTCCCAAAGGAGTAAGAATGAAAATGACACCTTGCAAAGCAGTGGGACAATCCTCCCTCTGAGCTACAAATCATTACATTCACTGATCTTGCATAGGGTCAACCTCATTTTTCAAAATTCTATGAAACAGATGCAAACTAAACTATAGAAGAAGTACTTGAAAAGAATGAGGAAGAACAGAATGAAAACACCATCTGTCCACAATCTTCCTGTAGCATGTCATATCAAGGCTGCTGCATACATAATTTTGATACACAACTGAATTAAATTGTCTTTGAAATAAAAAATACCACTGAAAACTGTCATTAAAAAAATGTTAAAAATTTAAAGATTATATCATGCTGTAGGAAAAAAATTGGCAACCTGCCAGGGCAATGGCTTTTTCATCTCTCACATGGAGTACTGAGAGAGGATTATAAACCATTGAAGATTTCCTGGAATATACATTTCTTCTAAAAACACTGAACAAGATTTGGCTTACCAAGATTATTATTTTGTCATTCAGAATGCAAAACCAAAAAATTAATAAAAGGAGATTACTATTGTGCAAAAACAAATTTGCAAGGGTAACACTGGCAATATTATTATACCTGGAAATGTAGTCATGCACAGTGGAAGAAAGAATGACAAACTTATGCAGCAAGGAAATAAAGAATTTACACAGGCTTTAAAAGGCCAATGAATTGGCAAATTTCACTAGGCCTGTAGTGATCATCTCTGATCTCTGCAAACTTGGGGAAGTCTCATTGCCCTAAGGGACTACCCAGGTGGAGCTAGTGGTAAAGAATCCACCTGACAATGCAGAAGGTGCAAGAAACACAGATTTGATCCCTAAGTTGGCAAGATCTCCTAGAGGAGGAAATGGCAATTCACTCCAGTATTCTTGCCTGGAAAACTCCATGGACAGAGGACCCTGGTGGGCTACAGTCCATGGAACCACAAAGAGTCAGACACGACTGAGTACACGCACCTGTGTGTGTACTAAGTCACTTCAGTTGTGTCCGACTCTGAAATACTATGGACTGTAGCCAGCCAGGCTCTTCTCACCATGGGATTTCTCCAGGCAAGAATACTGGAGTGAGTTGCCATGCCTTCCTCACCACCATCTTTCCCATCCAGGGATCGAACCCTTGTCTCTTGTTTCCTACATTGGCAGTCAGGTTCTTTACCACTAGCACCACCTGGGAAAGCCTGAGCACATGCATACATTTACCTAAGTGTGGGCCCTAGATATTGGAATATGACAGAGGTACTGTCATACTGGGGATGTGTCCTGGGAGAGAAACAGAAGGAACCCAGTACCTTTCAACCTAATATCCTTCATCTCATCAACTTTTAAGTAAGCCAGTAAGCTGCTAAAAATATAAAAGAGCTAATGTTAATAAGAAAGGAAAGATTGGAATGGAAAAAATAGGTTTTGAAATGTATTTTTGAAGTGTGAATTAATGAAGAGAACTCTTTATGGGCAAGTCTATGACTAACATTTGGAGAAGAAAAGGTAGACATCCAGGAAGGCAAAACAAAGAAGCATGCTGATTAAGAGGGTGGGAATGTCAAGGCCTCAAGAAATCACTCATATAAAAGAGGTTTGTGAGAAATAAGCTTTAGAATACTTACCATTTTTTACCTGAGGTCCTTTAGAAAATAAAATGAAAAGTTTTAAGGGCAATATCATGGAAACAGCACAATAAGAAATGAAGTTTATTATAAAATTAGTATTTAAATTGTGTCTTTCTGTATGTAGGTACACACACACACACACACACACACACACACACACAGTGGCTAGAGGTCATTTATTTAAAACTATTCTCCCAAAGGGGAGTAGAGGTAAAAAGTAAAAGTATTAATTGTGGGAAATTATTAAAATAATATTTCTGAAGTTTGCATCTTGAAAATATTCTTTACCTATATTGAATGTACTACTTTGCTATTATTCAGGTTATTAGCTCTAATAAGCTCCTGGTCTTTTATTAAACAGATGATGTTAGCTTCATTAGTGCTATGCCAGAGAGAGATTGCAACAACAGGACAAATCACAGAAATGATGTGGGAAATTGAATAGAAAGTAAATTGAGAACACACAGCCACTGAGGAAACTAAAAGATGAAATAAAATTGTACAAGAATGTGTGTATATTATCTTTGAGGAAGATGATGATTGAGCATTGAAGCCAAACATGCAGTAACAGATGAAGCTATGACTGGTACACGGGGAAATATATTATAGATATATATATATGTGTGTGTGTGTGTGTGTATATATATATATATATATATATATATTAAATATTGCTTTTTTCCCTAATAGTTCTTGACAAAATCAAAGGAACAAATAGTTCACCCCTAAAGAAAACATGTCAGGAATAGAGGAAAACAAAATTTTCAAACACTGCCATAGTTTCTATGGGGTACTAGTTGACACTCATTTCTGATTGGAACCATAAGAGTCAACTGCCATTTCAGCAGTTAAGGGGAAATGTGTAGTACTTCCACATATGCCCAAAAGAATAGTGAGAATGCCACCATGCAAAGAGGCAGTATAGCTCGCCCTAAGTGATGAAAGTCATACCAATAGTTGGTTTTACCTTAGGTCATTTCCTTTTTCAAAACACACAGACAACAGACAAAAACTCATTTGAAAGAGAGGTACTTGAAAAGACATGAGAAGGACAGGGTCCCTCTGTCCACAAGTCCACCTGTAATAGTAGTCATTTGACTCCATAATTCAAATTAAATATGTTAATTTGATATATTCCTGAGTTGAATTATCCTTGAAATCAAAGTGCCACTAAAACCTGTCATTGAAATATATTAAAGTGATTAAAATACTAAAATTATTAAAATTTTATCCTCCTGTAGAAAAATAATTCTCAGGGGCTTCCCAAGCAATGGTTTCTTTATCTTTCACATCAAATTTTGAGAAGTGAAAGAGAATACTGTAAACAATTTAACATTTCCTGAGATATAAATTTCTTCTGCAATCATTAAGAAAAACTCAGGTTGCCACGATGAACTGTCATTCACAATACAAAACAAAAAGTGTAAAAAGATTACTATTCTTGGGAGAAAATATTCTAAAAATAATATTGAAAATATTCTTAAATCTAGGAGTGCTTAGGTGATGTACTCAGGAACAGTAGAAGAAAATGCCTCAAGTTTATGATAAGGAAAGATAGCAGCATTTACACAGGCTTTGAAGGGACAAAAACAGGTAAATTTCACTGTCTTTTAGGCATTTTCTTTCATCTCTGCAGGTTTGGGACAGTCTCACTGCCATAAATATTGACCTATGAAATTGGATTGTGTTGAAAGTGCTAACTAGGGATGTATCCTGAGAAAGAAACAGAGTGGAACCCAGTGTCTTTTGATCTAATGTCTTTCATCTCATCACCTTCTTAGTGAACATATATGTCATTAAAAATAGAAGAAAAGTTAATGTTAATAAGAAAAAGATTATATGCATATACAGTACTATATGTAAAATAGTCAATAAGGCCTACTGTATAGCACAGAGAACACTACTCACTATTTTTAATAACCTAAATGGGAAAATAATTTGAAAGAGAATAAATTCATATATATGTATAAATGAATCATTCTGCTATTCACCTGAAACTAACACAAAACTGCAAATCAACTACATTCCAATATAAAATTTTTTAAAAAAGAAATAATATGGGATAGAAAAAGAAGGAATTGAAATGGATTTTGGTTGAGAGACTAAATAGAACTTTCTACAGTAGCTAGGAAAATGGCAAGACAAGGAAAAGCATAAAGATTACAAGATTTGGAAGAAGGCCTCAAGAAATGTCATGTAAAAGGAATTTGTGAGTAACAAGTTTTTAGAATACTTACCATCTCTTGTAGGTTCTTCAGAAAAACAAAACAGAAAGTTTAAGGTCAATATCATGAATGTAATACCAAGAAACAAAATTTATTATAAAATTCATACATAAGGTACTGAATGCAAATACAAACACACACACACACATAGTACATGACACCTCATTTTATTGGAAGCATTCCCCTGAAGGAGAATGGGAATTAAAAATAAATATCATCTTAACCAAGGAAAAACTATTAAAGTAATCGTTCTGAAGTTTACATTTTAAAAATTTCACTTACCTATTTTGTCATAACTAGAGCTTTGTTATTAATGTTATTAGTTCTAATAAGTTCTTTGGTTGTTACTTAATATGAGGTCTTTATTATTGTAATACCCAAGATGTCTTAAGAAGCCAAATCTTTGGCTAGTGTTGCAAAGGAAGTGCAGGGTTTGTTTGCTGGATAAATTCACACTTTTGTCAACTGACAAATACATAGACTTTTGTAAAGAAAATTTCTATTTTAGATAATGTCTTAGTGAAGCATTTCTTAATGAAATTATATGAAAGAAGGGATTTAAGTACTAAATGATAGTGAAAGTGATGGTAAAGCAAATAGCTGAGGACATATTGGAGAAAATTCCAATACTTCAGAATCTTGAAAATGGCAGAATTTTGAAAGGCATCATTACTAACATTCAGCTGACACAAAAGAAAGGAATGTCTAGATTTTATCAAGAAGAGAAATCCAAGAAGTAGTGATGGAGCAAACTGAATAACAGCTGTAGAAGGCAGACTTCATTCAGAAACACTAAATAACAAGACAAACCATGTAAGTTATATGTATGATGGTGTTGGGAAGATAGTAAGTGAATTTTGGAGATAAAGTTGTGAGAAACACATGAAATTATGCTTAGGTACAAAGTAAAACAAGTTGTGATACAGTCTTTTGTTTCTTCAATAAATCAATCAAGTAAAATTAATGAAATATATTTTTAAAATAATAGGAGAATAGCAGGAAGTAAAGAGATAAAAAATTTGAAACTCTTTTTAAGTTTTCTTTTAGATTCAAATGAAATGCTATTTATAAGCATCTAAACCATAAGGTTAATGTTCATCTCTCTAATGAAAAATAATGTAGTTTTAAGTCGGTAATGCCATGTCCCAGATAGATATAAGATTGGAAATTGTCCCATCAGAGGAGGTAGTATAGGAGTTCCTTGGGGTTAAAGCAATGTCAATCATTGGACACATGTTCGCTGTTTACATTTTTCAGAATAAAAAAAAAAGAAAAAACTACCATTAGCAGATATACTAGAGACATATTTAAAATTGATGAGGAAACAAACAGTAAAGGGACCCTTCTCTACATTAAGGTTAATGGAGAATTAAGTACTTTCAACCTCCTAAAAAGTGTAAACAGATATACTGCTAAGTTCAATTTTGCTGAAACAAAAATTTAAGCATTTAAGAGTAATAAAAAGTTAGTGTTTGAATTAGTGTTGTACGAAAAACTCTTAAAATTTCAAAAGAAAGTAATTATTCATTTCACTAACATAACATTTCATTAATTAGAAATACATTATCAAGTGATATTCCCTTAACTGGTAAAGTCCTTCTGAACAAATTAAGAAAAATTACAGTTTGCAGAATTAGTAATTTTGAAAGAAAAGAGGCCACACAATATTAGGTAAAACATTTGTATACCATGAAACAACTCATTAAAAGATCAATGTTTATTGAAGAGTTAGCTTAGACCTCATATTTGACCAATGAATGACATCAGAACTTATAGCCTTTTAGGAGAAGAAGAACGAGAAATTTATTGTGCATAGTTGGTGTTTTCTTTCTTTCTTAAGTTTTGGGTCAGTATCAATTGCCTGGATATTGTGCCTTGAACTTGAAAGGTCACAGAGATTCTACATCAGTGGTCATTTGCATTAGAACATATACAGGATGGAAGTGATGTGGTGAGCAACCTAATGTCCCTAATTTCTATAAAAGTCATAAGCAAATCAACAAGTCTGGAAACTCATAAATTTTTTTTAAAAATTAATGTTTACGTGAAGGAAAAGGTCTGCAATGAAAACCAAGAAATGGTAAAGGATGGAATGAGGGAAAACAAATAGAAGATATTAAAATGGTAGTAGCCCATATGAAAAATTAGAGAGCAAAGAGGGGAAGGATGAGTCAATAGATAGAAAGGCATACAGATAAAAAGGCAGAAAATGTTATTGTCACTTAAAGGGTTATGGGGCAAAGAGTGTCAGAAAAATTTACCAAATTTTTTTCGAATATCCGCTGAAAAACAAAATGAGAAGATCTGTGTGAATATTTAAAAAACAAAGATAATTCACTTTTATTTTAAAATTTGCAGTTAACATTAAGCTCATCCACATTCTGATATACATAACACAAAACAGTAACACAATATGGAACACATATATACACAGGACAGAGGATCCTGGACTGCTGTGGTTCATGGGGTGTCAAAGAGTCAGACATGACTTAGCAAATAAACAACAATGATATGCACAGGACTATTCAGACACATACACATAATCTAAACCAGCTGAGGGTGCCAAACTCTGATCTTTGCTCAAGGGTATTCTCCAGAAATGGAGAGGGGCATAAAATAACTTATTTTATTATATTGACAGAGAATATTAGAAATTTTTGTCCTGAAAGTAATCTTTTCAAATGGTTCAATAGTACATAGTCACTTTTGTCATTCAGTTCAGTTCACTCCAGTAGTTCAGTCATGTCCAACTCCATGAACCACAGCACACCACGACTACCTGTCCATCACCAACTCCCAGAATTCACCCAAACTAATGTCTATTGAGTCAGTGATGCCATCCAATCATCTCATCCTCTGTCATACCCTTCTCCCACCCTCAATCTTTCCCAGCATCAGGGTCTTTTCAAATCAGTCAGCTCTTCACATCAGCTGGCCAAGGAATTGGAGTTTCAGCTTCAACATCAGTCCTTCCAATGAACACTCCAGGACTGATCTCTTTTAGGATGCACTGGTTGAGAGTCCAAGGGACTCTCAGGAGTCTTCTCCAACACCACAGTTCAAATGCATCAATTCTTCTGTGCTCAGCTTTCTTTATAGTCCAACTCTCACATCCATTCATGACCACTGGATAAACCATAGCCTTGACTAAACAGACTTTTGTTGACAAAGTAATGTCTCTGCTTTTTAATATGCTGTCTAGGTTGGTCATAACTTTCCTTCTAAAGAGTAAGCATCTTTTTGTTTCATGACTGCAATCACCATCTGCAGTGATTTTGGAGCCCAAAAAATAAAGTCAGCCACTGTTTGCCCATCTATTTGCCATGAAGTGATGGGACCAGAAGCTATGATCTTAGTTTTCTAAATGTTGAGCTTTAAGCCAACTTTTTTGCTCTCCTCTTTCACTTTCATCAAGAGGCTCTTTAGTTCTTCTTCACTTTCTGCCATAAGGTTGGTGTCATCTGCATATCCGAGGTTATTGATATTTCTCCCGGCAATCTTGATTCCAGCTTGTGCTTCCTCCAGCCCAGCATTTCACATGATGTACTCTGCATATAAGTTAAATAATCAGGGTGACAATATACAGCCTTGGCGTACTCCTTTTCCTATTTGGAACCAGTCTGTTGTTCCATGTTCAGTTCTAACTGTTGCTTCCTAACCTGCACACAGGTTTCTCAAGAGGCAGGTCAGGTGGTCTGGTATTCCTATCTCTTTCAGAATTTTCCAGTTTATTTTGATTCACACAGTCAAAGGTTTTGGCATAGTCAATAAAGCAGAAATAGATGTTTTTCCAGAACTCTTTTGCTTATTCAATGATCCAGTAGATGTTGGCAATTTGATCTCTGGTTCCTCTGCCTCTTCTAAAACCAGGTTGAACATCTGGAAGGTCACTGTTCACATATTGCTGAAACTTGGCTTGGAGAATATTGAGCATTACTTTACTAGCGTGTGAGATGAGTGCAATTGTGCGGTAGTTTGAGTATTCTTTGGCATTGCCTTTCTTTGGGATTGGAATGAAAACTGACCTTTTCCAGTCCTGTGGCCACTGCTGAGTTTTCTAAATTTGTGGGCATATTGAGTGCAGCACTTTCACAGCATCATCTTTCAGGATTTGAAAGAGCTCAACTGGAATTCCATCACCTCCACTAGTTTGTTCGTAGTGATGCTTCCTAAAGCCCACTTGACTTCTCATTCCAGGATGTCTGACTCTAGGTGAGTGAACACACCATCATGAATATCTGGGTCGTGATGATCATTTTTGTACAGTCTTCTGTGTATTCTTCCCGCCTCTTCTTAATATCATCTGCTTCTGTCAGGTCCATACCATTTCTGTCCTTTATCGTTCCCATCTTTGCATGAAATGTTCCCTTGGTACATTTAATTTGGTATATCTAATTTTCTTGAAGACATCTCTAGTCTTTCCCATTCTGTTGTTTCCCTCTATTTCTTTGCATCGATTGCTGAGGAAGGCTCTCTTATCTCTCCTTGCTACTCTTTGGAACTCTGCATTCAAATAGGTATATCATTACTTTTCTGCTTTGCTTTTTGCTTCTCTTCTTTTCAAAGCTATTTATAAGGCCTCCTCAGACAGCCATTTTGCTTTTTTGCATTTCTTTTTCTTGGGGATGGTCTTGATCCCTGTATCCCGTACAGTGTTATGAACCTCCATCCATAGTTCATCAGGCACTCCCTCTATAAGATCTAGTTCCTTAAATCTATTTCTCATTTCCACTGTATAATCATAGGGATTTGATTTAGGTCATACCTGAATGATCTAGTGGTTTTCAACTTTCTTCAATTTCAATCTGAATTTGGCAATAAGGAGTTTATGATCTGAGCCACAGTCAGCTCCTAGTCTTGTTTTTGCTGACTGTATAGAGCTCCTCCATCTTTGGTTGCAAAGAATATAATCAATCTGATTTTGCTGTTGGCCATCTGGTGATTTCCATGTGTGGAGTCTTCTCCTGTGTTGTTGGAAGAGGGTGTTTGCTATGATCAATGCGTGCTCTTGGCAAAATTCTAGTAGCCTTTGCCCTGCTTCATTCTGTATTCCAAAGCCAAATTTGCCTGTTATTCCAGGTGTTTTTGACTTCCTACTTTTGTATTCCAGTCCCCTATAATGAAAAGCACATCTTTTTTGGGTATTAGTTCTAAAAGGTCTTCTAGGTCTTCATAGAACTGTGCAACTTCAGCTTCTTCAGCGTTACTGGTCGGGACATAGACTTGGATTACCTTGATATTGAATGCTTTGCCTTGGAAATGAACAGAGATCATTCTGTCATTTTTGAGATTGCATCCAAGTACTGCATTTTGGACTCTTTTGTTGACTATGATGGCTACTCCATTTCTTCTAAGGGATTCCTGCCCAAAGTAGTAAATATAATGGTCATCTGAGTTAAATTCCCCCATTCCAGTCCATCTTAGTACACTGATTATTAGAATGTCAATGTTCACTCTTGCCATCTCTTGCTTAACCACTTCCAACTTGCCTTGATTCATAGACCTTAAATTCTAGGTTTCTATTCAATATTGATCTTTACATCATTGGACCTTGCTTCTATCACCAGTGACACCCACAACTGGGTGTTGTTTTTGCTTTGGATCCGTCCCTTCATTCTTTCTGGAGTTATTTCTCCACTGATCTCCAGTAGCGTATTGGGCACCTACTAACCTGGGGAGTTTATCTTTCAGTATCATTATGCTTTCATTATTCAGCTTGCATGATAAAATAAGCTAATTGGCTTTTAATGGATAAAATAAGCAAAAAGAACTTTCTATGTTGAAGTCTGTAACTCTAGACTATAACTGTAACTGTAGTCATATATTCATTAGATATATTTCTAAGTTAATTCCATTGAAATCTAAAATATACTTGTAGTATATCATAACACAGAATATACTAAGTATTAAAAACTATATTCCTGATTGAAGATGATTCAAAGAAATGGAAAGATATTCCATGCTTTTGTATTAGAACTATTAATATTTTTACAATGACCGTATTTTCCACTAGTCATGTATGGATGTGAGAGTTCAACCTTAAAGAAAGCTGAGTGCCAAAGAATGATGCTTTTGAACTGTGGTGTTGGAGAAGACTCTTGAGAGTCTCTTGGAGATCAAAGAGATCAAAGCGATCTATAAATAGATCTACAAATCTACAAAGATCTACAAATCTACAAATTTTAGATCTACAAATCTACAAAGAGATCTACAAAGAGATCTACAAGTTTACAAAGATCTACAAAGATCAAAGAGATCTACAAAGAGATCAAACCAGTCAATGCTTAAAGAAATCAGTCCTAAATATTCATTGGAAGGACTGATGCTGAAGCTGAAGCTCCAATACTTTGGCCAACTGATGGGAAGAACTGACTCATTAGAAAAGACCCTGATGCTGGGAAAGATTGAAGACAGAGGATGAGATGGCTGCATGACATCACTGATTCAATGGACATGAGTTTGAGCAAATTCCAGGAGTTGATGATGGACACTGCCATGCTGCAGTTTATGGGGTCACAAAAAGTTGGACATGACTGAGTGACTGAACTGAACTGAACCCAATGCATGCATGCTAACTTGTTTCAGTTGTGTCCAACTCTCTGCAACCCCATGGACTACAGGCACCAGGCTCTTCTGTCCATGGGATTCTCCAAGCAAGAATACTGGAGTGGATTGCCATTCCCTTCTCCAGGGTGTCTTCCTGACCCATGGATTGAACCCACATCTCCTGTATTGCAGGCAGATTCATTACTGTCTGAGTCAGCAGGGAAGCAATCTATCCAAAGCAATCTACAAATTTAATGTAGATTAAATTATCAAAGTTCCTATCAAATTACCCATAACAGTTTTTCACAGAACCAGAACAAATAATCCTAAAAGTTATAAGGAACCACAAAAGACACAGAATTGCCAAAGCAATCTTAAGGTAAAAGAACAAGGTTGGCAGTATAACCATCCCAGACTTCAAACAATACAAAAAGCTAAAGTAATGAAAACAGTATGGTTTTGGCACAAAAACAGAAATCTATATTAAAGGAAAAAAATAGAGTCCAGAAATAAACCCACACAGCTCTAGACAATCTTTGACATAGGATACAAGAATGTACAAAGGAGGAAAGACAGTCTCTATAGTAAGCATTGTTGGAAAATCTGTACAGCTGCTTATAAATCAATGAAGTTAGAAAATTCCCTTAAATCATACATAAAAGTAAACTCAAAAGGGATTAAAGACTTAAATATAAGACATGACACCATAAAACTCCTAGAAGGTAACAAAGGCAAAACATTTCCTGACATAAATTATAGCAATATTTTCTTAGATCAGTCTCCAAAGGCAGAATAAAGAAAACAGTAATTAAAAAATAAGACTTAATCAAACTTATAATATTTGCACAGCAAAGGAGACCTCAAAAAAATTAAAAAAATACAGTCTATGGACTAGGAGAAAATATTTGCTAATTATTTGATCAACAAATGATTAATTTCCAAAATATACAAAGAGCTTGTGCAGTTCTTAGGCTTCCCTGGTGGCTCAGACAGTAAAGCATCTGCCTGCAATGCAGGAGACCCAGGTTTGATTCCTGGGTCTGGAAGATCCCCTGGAGAAGGAAATGGCAATCCACTCCAGCACTCTTGCCTGAAAAATCCCATGGACGGAGGAGCCTGATAGGCTACAGTCCATGGGATCGCAAAGAGTCGGACACAACTGAGCGACTTCACCTTCACCTTATGCAGTTCTTTATTGCAAAGCAAAAGCAAACACAAGCAACCTGACCAAAAACTAGGCAGAAAACCTGAAAAGATATTTCTCCAAAAAGTCATACAGATGACCAACAGGCACATGAAAAGATGCTCCACACTCCTAATTACATCATCTAAAATTCCAGAAGAAAAAGAAACTCTCCTTAACTGTTGATTGGATGAATTTGGTGCAACTACTATGGCAAACAATATGGCAGTTTCTTTAAAAAGTAAAAATAGAGTTACCATATGCTCCAGAAATGCCATTCATAGGCATTATCCAGAAAAGACAAAAACTCAAATTTAAAGATACACACATCACAATGTTCATTGCAGTATTTACAATAGCTAAGACATGGAAGCAAACTTAATTTTTCATCAACAGATAAATGGATTAAAAAGATGTGGTGTATGTGTATATATATATATCCCACTATATATAGTGGGATATTATGCAGCCAGAAAAAGTGAATTTTTGGCATTTGTAACAACATGGATGGATAACAGATATCATATTCAGTGTAATTCAGAGGAAAACAAATAGTAGTACATGATATCACATATATGGAACATAAAAAATAATGCAAATGACTTATTTACAAAGCATATACACAATTACAAAAAAACAACTTATATTTACCAAAGTGGAAAGCCAGGAGAGGGATAAATTGAGAATATGTCATTAACAAATACACACTACTGAATATAAAATAGATAAACAACAAGGATTTCCTATTTAGCACAGGGAACTATATTCAATATCTTGTAATAACCTATAAAAGAGAATCTTAAAAAGACTGTATATATGAATCACTTGTTATACATCTGAAACTAATGCAATATTGTAAATCAACTATAGTTCTATATATAAAACTATATTCTTGTAGATCGAAAATATTTGACATCAATCATATTAAGTGATTTCATCTCAGGAAATTTTAATGAAAACTGATATTTTAGAGGTATATATAATGGAGTAGTTCCTGAGATATAAATGCTTTTATAGTTATTGATCAGGAATTTCAATTTGGCAACATTAAAATTGATATTGAAAATGCAAAAATAGAATAGTATGATTGTTTATTAAAGTCTTTCCAGGAGAATTATGCAAAATTTGTATACCTGAAAATACTTAAATAACATGTTAAAGAGAAGTGGATAAATGAGCCTCAAATTCACATTAACTAGTGATTGATATTTATTCATGTTGATTGAACAACAGATAAATAACATTACTCACATGATAGGCGTTCTCATATCTAAATGTTTGGGAAGTATCATTGACACAGAAATGGTCTCTTGAACTTGGTATATGTGACAGAGTACCTATCTTTGGACATGTTTCAGAAAGACAAACAAAATGTGCCCATTAACTTAATGCCCTTCATCTCACCAAATTCTCAGTAAAATGATTGCAAGTCTTTGGAAAACAATTTCCTTAGGGAAAGAATGGTATGGAATAAAAAAAGAAGGAATGGAAAATGTTTGAAGGTTGGGAGATTAAAAGAAAATTAACTTCAGACAACTTAACAAATAAGTACATAAACATTTAATTAGGAGGGAAATGTAGACATCCAGGAGAAGAGCAAGCCAATGGATGGATATGGTTTAAAATGCAGAAAATGTTAATGCAATGAGAAACCATCATTTTAATGGGTTTGGGAGCAACAGAATTTTTGAAAATTTACCTAGTTTCTCCTCAGGCTTTTCTGAAAAGAAAAAAATGAAGAAATGAAAGTAAATATAATATAAAAATGGGAAGGCAATTCAAATTTAGTGCAAAATTTATAGTTTAAATTGAACTCACATGGATGCACACACAAAAACACATATGTGCATACCATTACATGAAAGCACACATTCACACACAAAGACACATGTCCAGTGGCTGAGAGCTTAGTGTTATCCAAAGAGTGTTTTTCTCAAAATAAAAATGCACATAAAATGAATGAGTTTTATGATTTGAGAAAATTTTTTAGAAACAGCAATTCTCATGATAACCATTAAAATAGTCATTTTGTTTGATATACTTAGGCTTTTATTATTCAGTTTGTATGATGTAATAAGTACTTCGCATTTTAATTAATATGTATACTCAACCTGGTTATTACATCTCTAAGTGGTATGAAGTAATCACAAACACTGAATCAGAGGATCTCAAACCACTGTCTCTGCAGGTACTATAGTGTATGCCACCTGCTCAGTCACTCAGTTGTGTCTGACTCTTTGTGACCGCCTGGACTCTGGCCTGCCAGGCTCCTAGTCCATGGGATTTTTCAGCAATCATATTGGAGTGGGTTGTCATTTCCTCTGCCAGGGGATCTTCCTGACCCAGGAATCAAGTCTGTGACTGTGGTGTCTCCTGTATTGTCAGGTGGATTATTTACCACTGAGTCACCTGGGAAGGCCATGGTATGCCACCTGGACTCCTCTATTAAGAATGATTTTATCAGCAGAGTACTACATAATATGGTGTATGTGAATTTCTCTTTTAACTATGCCTAAATGAAATTTCTCTTAAGTTCTTTGGAAAGAAAATATTAATGGTAGTGAAGTGGGTCACATTAAATTGACCTGAGAATGTCTTGGACAAAACTTAGACTTCAGCCACTTTGAACACCCATTACTTCATAGGGCTATGATTAGAAAAATTTACTTGAGTCAAAAGGATGTTTGCATTCATTATAATAACAGGACAAATCAAATAGCAATATAGGGGGAAATAATTGAATCAAAATGAAGATGGAACCCTTATTTGTAAAGGTAAGATTCTAGAAAAAAACGTAAAATATGCATGTCTTGGAGTTGAGAAAAAATATCTTCAGAAGTTGAAGTGAAAAGCACAAGTAACAGATGAAACCATGTTTAGGTACACAGGGAAGCACATTTATGGGACTTACCTTTTTCATCTTCAGATTTGTCAATAAACAAAGAAAATAAACAATTCATTCAAAATGAGGCACAATATCAGAAAAAAGGACAAAACTTTCAAACACTTTCAAAGTTGTTTCTGAGAGTTATCTTCCGAGAATAGAAACCACAACGTTCAAACATTATTTCGCCAATCAAAGGAAGAGTTATTTCACTTCTATATACCTCCTGATGACAAAGGGACTAAATGGAAACCACAGAAGGCAAGGCAGTACAATACTACTCCCTCAGGGCTAAAGGATATGGGATATTTCTATCATTGGCTTGTATTGCGGCTTCTAAGTTTTTCAGACTAACAGTAAAGTATACAATTGTACACGATAAGAGATACTTGAAAAAGAGAAAGAATAAAGTCACCATTGTCCAATAATCTGTGCATTGCAGTATTCATACATAATTTCATAGAAACATTAAATCAATATATACTTGAATTGAATTCCCTCTTAAATAGAAATTATCAGTTAAAAATATCATTACATGGAGCCTTTTAAAGTTCTAACTGCATTATACTTATATTGTAAGACAATATCATAGACAAAATCCCAGAGTAATGATTTTCATGTCTTTCACATGAAAAATTGAGATTTGAGAGGTACACATAACAATTGAACATTCCCTGTGAACTAAATTCATTCTACAAATATACGATAGGAACTGAGGTTCAATAAAATTGTTGCATTGAAAAGGTAAAGGAAAAATAGTATGGTTGTATGTATAAAATTTCCATGAGACTCATGTTCATATTCTTTGGAATATGCTCTGTAATAGTGGGAGAACGGAGCTCAAACTCATACTTGACCAATGGACAATAATAGAATTTACACCTGCCTTGAAAGGACAATGGATGGACAAACTGAAATCAGCAAATAATAGTCTTCTCTCATCTCTTAGATGTGTTCTAGGAAAATATACTAATCCTATCAGATTAGTGCCCTTTATCTCATCACCTTCCGAGTGAAATCATAGCAAATGCCTGGAAAATAGAAAAAGCTAATGTCATAGGGAAAGAGCACTTTGGAATGGAAAAGAAAGGAATTGGAAAATACAGAAAGTGGGAAGCTGAAAAAAGAGAAAATCTGGGAAAAGTCTGTAAGATGTTAATTGAGGAAGTAAAGGAGAAGTGTGAATGGGTGACTGACATCAGATTAAAAAGCAGATGAAAAAGCAGGGAATGTTAAGGCAAAAGGAGAACAGTCATTTTACTGAAGTGGGGAGGTGGTTTACAGGATTTCAGAAAATTTACCGTATGGCCAACGTTGTTCTGAAATGAAAATTGAGAGATCAATGTAAATATCATGAAGAATGTGAAAAAATTCAAATTTAATTCAAAATTTATACATAAAAATAAACCAATGAGGACAATGATGCACACATACACAAATGCTGTATTTATTATAGACTCTATTTTTCACAGTAGATACTAGATGAGAGGAACCTGAAGCACTCCTTCTGGAGATACTACAGAGAAATTTACCTGGGCACCTGTATTCACATGCTAACCAACTGATACATACATAACATGTGCTTTGTAAGTTTTCATTTTTAACAAATGCCTAACTAATGTTCTCATTAATAAAACTCCATGAAAAGAAGGAAATGAAGTGTTACATGGCAGTGAAATGGTCTAAATCAAATGACCTGACATATCTTGGACAAAGTTTTCCCATCTACATTATGGGTAATGACAATACTTTAGATTTATATGTTTAATAAATTGGTTGTCTCAAAAGAAATAACTGTATAGATTGCAACAAAAAGACAAATCAAAGAAACAACAGTGTGGGTTAATTGAATAGCAAATTAAGATGGCAACCTTCAGGGCAAAGATAAGATTGGAGAAAATCAAGTAAACATCTGCAAGTCCAGTGAGAATGATGACTGTAAGGGGGTTAGAGAAAATGCAAAAAAAAAAAAAAAAAAAAGATACTTTGCTATTTTACACAGGAAATACATTAATGTGACTCGTCACTTTCTTCTTCATGTTTATTGAGAAAATAAAAGCAAGGAAGTAACAGTTAATTCAAAATGAGGGCACAAGGTCAGGAAGAAAGGAAGACAGAACTTGCAAGCACTGCTATAGTTTTCACTGTGATCTTAACTGGCACACATTTCTGAGAATTGGAACCACAAGATTTTGAAGACGATCACCCCAATCAGAAACAAACAACCTGTATGTATGTGTGTGTTTTACTTCCATACTCCCCTTGATAAAAAAGGAACAAGACTGCAGATAGACCACACAAGGAAGTAGAATGGGATGCTATTTTAACTCTGTAGGGTACAACAAATTGATCTTTTTGTATTTTACTTTCTATGGTTTACAGAATAAAATGAAAACCCCACACTTAGTCATAAAAGATATACTTGAAACTAGATGAACAGTAACAGTCTCCCATGCATGCGTGTTAAGTCACTTCAGTCATGTCTGACTCTCTGCGACGCTATGGACTGTACCCTGCCAGGCTCCTCTGTCCATGGGATTCTCCAGGCTAGAATACTGGGGTGGATTGCTATGCTCTCCTCCAGGTGATCTTCCTGACCCAGGGATTGAACCCACGTCTCTGTCTCCTGCACTGGCAGGTGGGTACTTTACCACTAGTGCCACCTGGGAAACCCATAACGCCTCCCATCTGCCCACAACTCTATCTGCAGCAATAGTCATATACAGACTATATACATATTAAATCAGTATATTCCTGAGTTGAACTCTCTTGAATTAATTTTTTTCATTGAAAAATTATCATTAAAAGAGGTTGTTCAATTTCTAAGAACTGTATTTGTGCGTAAGAAATATGTTTGAAAAAAACCTATGGTAATTGTTGTCCAAGCATTTCACATAAAAAACTGAGAATTGAGAGAACACAATAATCAAACACTCTCTGTGCTATAAAGCTCTTTTACACATATTTAATAGAAACTGCAGTTTGTATAAATTATAAATGTGACACTGAAAATGCCCCAAACACAAAACAATGTCTGTGGCTGCAAAAACTTCTGCGAATACCCATGGGAAATATTTTTATGCCTAGGATTCTTTGGATAATAAGCTCTCTATCACAGTTAGAGAATAAGCCTTAGTTTCTCACTGACCAAACAATGATAACATAAATTTCATGGGTTTTGAAAGAATAATGTGTGGACAAATTTCACTCAGTATGTCATATGTCACTTTTTATTTCTAATAATTTGGGCAAGTTTCATTGGCATCAAAATGAGCCCTTGAACTTGAAATATGTGACAGAGCTCCCATCTTGCAATGGATTCTGGAAAAATAAACAGAATGGAAACAGTGTGCCTTTCAACTGAATGCTCTTCATCTCAACAACTTCTCAGTGAAACTAAAATGGGCCATAAAAAGACAGAAAATACTAATGCTTATAGTAACAAAATGATTTGGAGTAGAAAAATTGAGAACTGAAAAGGACATTAGCTAGAGAAACTAAAGAAAGTGAGCATAACATGAAGACCTGTAGGTTAGAAATTAGGGAGAGGAAGGTAGAGATCCAAGAGAAGAACAAAGAAAGGTGTTTGGGGTAAGAGCATAGGACTCTCAATGGCTCAAGAAATCAGTTATGTAAAAGCAGTTTGTGAGTAACAAGTTTTCAGAAATTTTATCTTTATAGAATCTTCTGAAAAATAAAATGGGGAGATCAATGAAAACATAATGTAAATATAAATAAAATGCACAATTAATGCAAAATTTACTTTTAAAATTATGCCAATCATGATTCAGATAAACACACGCAAGTAATCATACATTGAATGTAGGCACACACAGATGTGCATACCTGCATAGTGTTTAAGATCTCAATTTTGTCCAGAGTGTGTTCTCCCCAATGAAAATTGGCATAAATGGATGTATATACTGCATTGAGAAATATTTTTCTGGAATATTACTTCTCATGTTCATCCTTTTATAATGGTCCTGAACCCTTTTGTCATAAGTTAGACTTTTATTATGGTTTGTAAGATTTAATAAATTTTACGTTGCTTTCAACTACTGCATATACTCAGTTCTACATTGCAGAGGCTATGCAGTATAGAATTGCCACAAATACTAAATTAGAGGCTATTGAATTATTGCACTGCTTCTAGGGATATTACAGGGCAATTTTCCTGTGCTACTCTATTTACAAAATCTTCAACTGATGGATAAACAAAACTGTGTTTTGTGAATTTCTATGTTTTTGAACTGTGGTATTGGAGAAGACTCTTGAGAGTCCTTTGGACTGCAAAGGAGATCCAACCAGTCAATCCTAAAGGAAATCAGTCCTGAATATTCATTGGAAGGACTGACGCTGAAGCTTCAATACTTTGGCTACCTGACGCAAACAACTAATTCATTAGAAAAGAATGATGCTGGGAAAGCTTGAAGGCAGGAGGAGAGGGAGATGACAGAGGATTAGATGGTTGGATGGGATCACCGACTTGACGGACATGAGTTTGAGCAATCTCTGGGAGTTGGTGAGGGACAGGGAAGCCTGGTGTGCTGCAGTCCATGGGGTGGCAAAGAGTCGGACGTGACTGAGCAACTGAATTGATACTGATAATGATTTAAAAACTAATGTCTAAATTAAGTTCTTCTTAATGAAATTCCATGAAAGGAAACAAAGTCTTCAGTGGCAGCAGATCAAATCTAAGTCAAATGACCTGAATATATCTTGGACAAAACCTTCACATCAGCCATATTCAAAATGCTAGTACTTCAGAGGTATGTAATTAATGTAATCTACTTCACTCAAAATATCTGCTTGAATTACAACAACCTGGCAAAGTAAACAATCAATAATAGGGGATGACAGAATAACTGATGAAGATGATATCCTTCAACTGGAAAGAAAAGATTCAAGAAAAAATTATAATCTTTGAGTGTGGAGGAAAAGGCGCAAGTAACAGATGAGACAATTCTAGGTACACAATGAAATACATTGATAGGAATGACCTTGTATTTCTTCACATCCATGGATGAAATAATTAAAAGAGAAAAAGAAATCAAAATGAGAGCAAAATATCAAGAAAGCAGAAGGGTATATTAAACACATCTATAGTCTTCTCTGAACTAATACACATTTTGAGAACTGGAACCACGAGATTCAAACACTATCTCACCAAACAGAGTAAATACTGTTTTACTTCAATATACCACTTTCTGAAAAAGCAACTACACTTGGAACTAACACCACATGAAGAAGTAGAATAGCACTTCCTCTAGGATAAAGAATGTATCAGTCATTGGTCTTACATGGAAACTTTTACCCTTTTCAGAATAAAATGATGACCTACACTCATACACAAGAGAGATACTTTAAAAGAGATAAGTAAGAACAGAGGAAAGACACCATTCTGTCCAAAACTATTTTAGCAGTAGTAAGATAAAGTCCACTATTTATGTTAGTAATGATAAATGCTTTAATTGAACCCCCTTGAAATTACCAAAAAAGTCACTCAAAAAAAAAAAGGCATTATAGGGAGGATGCTATAGTTCTGAGGATTATGTTCTTGTTGCAAAAGAATTGGCAACATTCTAGAATAATCGCTTCATGTATTTTACACAGTGAAAGTTTAGCAACAGAACACACATCGCAGCTGGCTCCTTCTTCTTTGACCCACAACTGATAATAGGAAAGATAGATTCGAATCAACATCCCAGGCAGAGTATATTATCTATCTCCAGTGCGAATTTATTTGGCTATATAATTAATTCTTGCCAATGGAATGTGAGTAAAAGTTATGGGGATTATATCTTGCCTGAGGCAGGTTTCTCTTGTGACTTTCTCATGATCTCTTCTCCTTCTGCAGAAAGAGTAAAAAACATAAAAATTATATAATTTCGTAACTTTTGTTAAATTCATTCAACTTTCCACATTTTTAGAGTAGTGTAATACCCATAAAATTTAATGTCATAACCATTATCCAGTGTAGAGTTTGGTTCTTTCAAATACATTCATGTTGTGCAAATGTCACTAGCAACCATTTCTAGGACTCTCTTCATCTTGCAACACTGAAACTCTGTCGCTATTAAAAATAACACCCTTGATTCTTTCTCCCCAGTCCCTGAAAAAAACTATTCTATGTTTGTCTTTCTTTCCTTTTTAAAAAACGTTTCTTCCCATTCCCCATGCTCCAGTTTCCCCATTCTCTGTCTTTATGAGTTTGGCTTTTTTTTTTTTTTTTTGTTTAAGAGTCCACATATAGATTAGATCATGCAATATTTGTCTTTATATGTCTGGCTTATTTCACTTAGCAAAATGTCTTCCAGGTTCACCCATTTCATCTCAAAAAGTGGGATTTTATTCTTTCCTAGGGCAGAATAATTTATCATTGCATACCAATACATATTTTCTTTTTATACTTATCTGTTGATATATACTTAAGTTTTTTAATATATTTGCTATTGCTTATAATGCAGCAATGAATATGAGTCCAGTATTGCTTTGAGATCCTGATTTTACTTCCTTTAAATATATATACAGAAGTTGGATTGCTGGATCTTATGATAGCTCTACTTTTAATTTTTGATATGCATTTGTACTATTTTCCATAAGAACTGTACCAATTTCCATCACCACAACAATGTACAAGGGTTCCCTTTTCTGCATATTCTCATCATTTGTTATCTTTGACAATATTTATTGCAAGTTTGAGGTGATATCTTATTGTGGTGCATTAGCTGGATGATTAGGGGTGTTGAGCTCCTTTTCATATGTTTCTTGTACATTTATATATTTTTGGAGAAATTTTTATTCAAGTCCCTTGTCCATTTTTAAGTAAAAATATTTTTGTTTTGCTTGCTATGGAGTTATTTATACATATATTTACTATACTAATCCCTTATCAGATATATTATTTGCAATTTGTTTTCCCATTTTCTCATATGCCTTTTCATTTTGATGATTGTTTCCTTTGAGGTACAGAAACTTTTTAGTTTGATGTAGTCACATTACTTATTTTTGCTTCTGTTACCTGTGCTTTTGGTGTCAAACTAAAAAAAAATCATTACTAAGTCTAATATCAAAGATCTTTTCCTTTATATTTCCTTCTAGTTGTTTTATGATTTAAAATCTTATGGTTAAGTCTGTAATCAATTTGGGGTTGATTTGTAAGACAGGGCTTGAATTTCCATTTTCTGCATGTGATTATCCAATTTTTGCAATGCCATTTATTGAAGACATCATCCAACCCCCCTTGTATATTGTTTCCATCTTTATCGTAGATTTAACTTCTTCTCATGGGTTTATTTCTTGGCTCTTGCTTATGTTCCATTGGTGTATGCTTCTGCTAATATGCAAGTATCATATGATTTTGATTGCTGCTGCTGCTTCTAAGTCACTTCAGTCGTGTCCGATTCTGTGCGACCCCATAGACGGCAGCCCACCAGGCTCCCCTGTCCCTGGGACTCTCCAGGTAAGAACACTGGAGTGGGTTGCCATTTCCTTCTCCAAAGCATGAAAGTGAAAAGTAAAAGTGAAGTCGCTCAGTCGTGCCCGAGTCTTAGCGACCCCATGGACTGCAGCCTACCAGGCTCCTCCATCCATGGGATTTTCCAGGCAAGAGTATTGGAGTGGGTTGCCATTGCCTTCTCCAGATTTTGATTGCTATAGTTTTGTAATATAGTTTGAAATCAGAAGGATGATGCCTCCAACTTAATCTTTTCTTCTTGAGATTGCTTTGGCTACTTGGGATTTTTCGTAGTTCCATACAAATGTTAGGATTATTTTTGTTTGTTTGTTTCTGTAAGAAATATCATTGGATTAAGCTAGGTACTACATTGAATTTGTAGAATCTGTAGATTACTTCAGGTAGTATGGACATTTTAACAAAATTGATCCTTCTAATCTATAAGCATGGGGTATATTTTAATGTATTTGTGTCTTCCTCAGTTTCTTTCATCAGTGTCATAGCTTTCAGTGTACACATATTTTACATCCTTGGTTTCCTTTATTCCTAAGTATTTTATTCTTTTTAAAGATACTGTAAATGGGGCTTTTTTCTTAATTTCATTTTTAGATAGTTTGTTGTTTGTGGGTAGAAATAACACTGATTTTTAAATGTTGATTTTGTTTTCTACAACTATTAAATTTATTTATTAGGCTTAACAATTTTTTTATAAAAGCATTATGGATTTCTACATATATTTGTATGTCATCTGCAAACAGAGATAATTTTAAGTCTTCTTTAATGGTTGGATGCCTTTTATTTCTTATTTCTTTTCTTATTCCCTTAATGCTCTCTGGCTAGGACATTGAGTACAAATGTACCTTGGAGACTACAGATTCAGTTCCAGATCACCACAATAAAGTGAATGTTGCAATAAAGTAAGTCATATGAATTTCTGGTTTCCCAGTGCATATATCCTGTCATCTATTAAGTGTGCAATAAAATTATGTCTAAAAAAATGAACATATTTTAGTTAAAAATGTCTTAATGCTAAAAAATGCTAGCCATCATTTGACAATGCAGGGTTGCTACAGACAATCAATTTGTATAAAATGCAATATCTGCAAAACACAATAGAGTGAAGTGCAATAAAAAGAAGTATGCCTGAACTATGTTGGACAGAAGTTGCAATAGTGGACACACATTTCTGATCTTAGAAGAAAAGCTTTTAGCTTTTCACCATTGAGTAAGATGTTAGATGTGTTTGTTTATATGACTAACATTATATTTATAATATCCTGTTGAAGTACTTTACATTTATACCTAATTTGTTGAGTTTTTTTATTAAAAAAAAATTTTGTCACTAAATTTACATTTAAAACACACTCAACTGTATTAACCCTCAACAAAATGCAAATTAAATGCAAAATGTAATAACACTATGCATTGTCTAATGTTTAAAATGAAACACTGATGATATCTAGTTTTGGTGACCACCTGGAGTATAGCATATTCAAAAGCAGAGACATTACTTTGCCAACAAAGGTTCGTCTAGTCAAGGCTATGGTTTTTCCTGTGGTCATGTATGGATGTGAGAGTTGGACTGTGAAGAAGGCTGAGCACCAAAGAATTGATGCTTTTGAACTGTGGTGTTAGAGAAGACTCTTGAGAGTCCCTTGGACTGCAAGGAGATCCAACCAGTCCATTCTGAAGATCAGCCCTGGGATTTCTTTGGAAGGAATGATGCTAAAGCTGAAACTCCAGTACTTTGGCCACCTCATGCAAAGAGTTGACTCATTGGAAAAGACTCTGATGCTGGGAGAGATAGGGGGCAGGAGGAGAAGGGGACAACAGAGGATGAGATGGCTGGATGGCATCACTGACTCGATGGACATGAGTCTCAGTGAACTCCGGGAATTGGTGATGGACAGGGAAACCTGGCATGCTGTGGTTCATGGGGTCGCAAAGAGTCAGACACAACTGAGCGACTGATCTGATCTGGAGTAATTAGAATTTTCATATCCTTCTGCCAACAATATAAACCACAGTGAACATTTTAGAAATCAATTTGACAAATATAAAGTGAGATGGTATATTTTAAGTTTAATATCCGAGTCTATTGGAGAAGGAAATGGCACCCCACTCCAGTATTCTTGCCTGGAGAATCCTCTGGACAGAGAAGCCTGGTGGGCTGCTGTCCATGGGGTTGCACAGTCGGACACGACTGAAGTGACTTAGCAGCAGCAGCATCCAAGTCTATGTAGAGAATCAGCTTACTAACAAACTGATGCTTTTTACAGAAAGCAACTATAAACCTTGGGTGAAATAAAAGAAGTAGCTACTTGAGAGTCCTGGAAAGTGAACAAAAGCAGACAGAATTTGTTGGTGACTCAATACTTGGAGCAAGTGATCAGAATAAAGCAGGTTTTCTCATTTTTGTGCCTTTGCTCCAGGGGTAGCCAGTTAACAATGTTGCTTACATTCTAACTGAAAGTCTTATAATTTTGTGTCAGGGAAAGAACTAAGAATACGGGAGAATAAACAGGATTAGGAGACAGCCAAAAAGGGGAAACCTGAAGTCAGGTAGAAACTTGTCCCAAAACCCTTTGAGCTACGGACCATGCACAAATGGGAATGACTTATTAAAGTTCAAACTGAGATGTAAGCATCACCTATCACAGGCATCACAGTGCTTGCAGTTTGAGTTTGCTACTAAGTCACTTCAGTCATGTCCGATTCTGTGTGACCCCATAGACGGCAGCCTACCAGGCTCCTCCATCCCTGGGATTCTCCAGGTAAGAACACTGGAGAGGGTTGCCATTTCCTTCTCCAATGCGTGAAAGTGATAAGTGAAAAGTGAAAGTGAAGTCACTCAGTGGTGTCCAACTCTTAGCAACCCCATGGACTGCAGCCTACCAGACTACTCCATCCATGGGATTTTCCAGGCAAGAGTACTGGAGTGGGGTGCCATCGCCTTCTCCAAATTTGAGTTTAAATAAGTTAATTGTCCACTTATCTACCTTTTTGAAATATACAAAAAATTTCAGAGTTTCTGTAACATAACATTCAAACTGCCCAGGTTACAGTCCATTATGTGATACATGAAGCTCCAGGAAAATGTGACACATTCGCAAGATAAAAGATAAAAAATAGATGGCATCCTGGAAATTACCTAAGTGTTGGAAATAATTTAATAATGACTGTTAAGCCATTATCAAAGCTATGATCAATAAGAAAAAAGAAAACACACATTATGAATAAAAAGAGACAAATTTCAGGAGAAGACAAGAAAATACAAAAAAAAAAGAAAATCATATGGGAATTTTTAAACTAAAATCTAAATATTTAAAAATATATGATAATTAGCTTATGGAATAAAAAGTTTGGCAAAGAAACAGTTAATGAACATGAACATAATAATTATCTAGTTTAAAGAGAAAGACAAAGGATGTGGGAAAAAGCCCACTGTAGCCTGAAGGACCAGTGGGATAATATCAAAAGGCATTACAGAGACATATGTGGAATCAGAGAAAGAAGGAGGAGAGGGAATGTGTCAGAAAGATATTTGAAGAAATAATGGTTCTTCTTCAAATTCTTCTCCTAAATTTAGTGAAAGACCACAATTTAAAGCTCCAATTAGTTCAGAGAACCCCCAAGAGTATAAATATGAAGAACATCATGCTTAGGCACATGATACTGAAACTGAAAAATGTAAAGACAAGGAGAAGAATGTTAAGTAGCCAGAAAAGTGACATATTCCTTAAGAGAAACAATGATTTGACAGTGCAGAGTTTTACCAGATCTCTGGAAGGGAGTGAAACAATATCTTTATATCACTAAAGAAAGGTTAAAAAGAAAAAAAAAAAACTTTTCATCTTAAAATTCTAACTTAAGCAAAAATATCCTTCAGAGGTTAACAACAGGTAAATTCTTTTTTGCTAATTAAAAGCTATGAGAGTCACCATCAGACTCACACTTTAAGAAATACTAAGGGAATGATGCTAAAGCTGAATGAAACTCCAGTACTTTGGCCACCTCATGCGAAGAGTTGACTGATTGGAAAAGACTCTGATGCTGGGAGGGATTGGGGGCAGGAGGAGAAGGGGACGACAGAGCATGAGATGGCTGGATGGCATCACTGACTCGATGGATGTGAGTCTGAGTGAGCTCCGGGAGTTGGTGATGGACAGGGAGGCCTGGCGTGCTGCGATTCATGGGGTAGCAAAGAGTCGGACACAACTGAGCGACTGATCTGATCTGATCTGAAGGGAATTCCTCAGTTGGAAGGGAACTAATACTAGAAGAACAATCAGAGCTTCAGAAAAGAATGAAGAGTATCAGAGGTGATAAATAGGGGCTGGTGCTGCTAAGTCGCTTCAGTCAACGCTGTGCGACCCAATAGACGGCAGCCCATGAGGCTCCCCCGTCCCTGGGATTCTCCAGGCAAGAACACTGGAGTGGGTTGCCATTTTCTTCTCCAAATAAATAGCTAGATATATAAAATATTTCACTTTTCTCTTATTTTTTTCAGAGATATAAATATGTTTTTTTTAATAAAATATTGACATGTGTATTTCACAAACTACAGAAGGTAGGGGAGCTAACATATTGTTATTCACATATTTTGAATAAATATACTACACAAGGATGATGTAAAGTGTTGGAGATAAAAAGTCAAAAGCTAAAATAGTATCCTATCCTAAAAATATTCAAATAATCCAAAGAAAACTGAAAATGGAGAACAGAGTAAAATAAGCAGAGGAGGCAAGTAAAAACATATACAAAATGATAAACATAAATCAAATCATATCAAGATAGACACCAACCCACTCTGGAATATACTCCAGAAGCAAAGTGAATGAAAAGTGCAAGTAAATACTTACACTATTTTGAGTGTTTTGGTATCAGCTTGCTAATTACCACAAAACAAGAGAAATCTACAAAATAAAAGAGATAAATAATTGAGAAAATTTTATAAAAGCCAAAAGTTTTTTGCAAAGAGCAGCAAAATTGATCAAATATTCATCTATCAAATCAAGAATTAACACAGATCAAGAGATAAGACAAATCACCTACATTAGGAATAAAGGAGGCCATCACTAAAAATTCTGTATGTTAAACCGATAATGAGAGTATATTTTATCAGCTCATAGGACAAGTTGGACAACCTTGATTAAATTTTTAAAAGTTCCTTGAAAAATACAAGTGCAAGAGAAACATAAAATGTCATTATCCCTAAATCTATTAAAGAAATGGAATTTGTGATTAAAACCTTTCCTCAAAAAAAGTTTAGAACAGTGATTTCACTGGTGAATTCTTCTGACCATTTGAAGAAGAAATAATGCCAGTCTTTCACAGACTCTTTCTGAAAGTAGTAAATGAGGAAACATTTACTAATTTGTTTTGTGAGATCAGTCTAAATCTGAAAACAAAACCTGACAAAAATATTACACAAACAGGAAGTTCAACACCAACAACACTCATAAACAAAGACAAAGAAATCCTTTACAAAGAAATTGCAGTTTTGAATCCAAAATATATGAAAAGATTGAATCAACAGAATGTATCCCAGGATTACAAGAATGTTCAATACTCAAAGCAATCAGTACAACTCATCATAGTAACGAAAATAAGGGAGAAAAGCAGATAATCATTTCAAAAGACTTTAAAAAAAAGCATTTGTCAAAATACACCTTCTCTTCATAGTTTAAAAAATTAAAATGCCATTAAAATAGTGATAGAGGGGAATTTCCTCAATTTGATCAATGGCATTTATGAAAAATTCTAAAGTTTATATTATACTTAATGCTGAAATATTGAATGCTTTCCTTCAAGATTGAAAAACAGGAAATGAAGCCCATTCTCACCACTTCTCATCAATAATTTACTTGAGGCACTAGCCATTGCAGTAAAAAGAAAAAGAACAGTTAAAAATCAGAAAGTTAAAAAGTAAAATATTTGCAGATAATGTGTAGAATATACATGCAAAAGTTCTAAGGAATCTACAAAGCATCTGCAACAACTAATAAGTGTATTTGGTAAAGTTACAGAACACTAGTTAATACACAAATAGCAATTTAACTTTATGTATTAGCAATGTGTGTGTGCTAAGTCACTTCAGTCGTGTCCGACTCTTTGTGACCCTATGGACTGTAGCCTGCCAGGCTCCTCTGTCTGTGGAATTCTCCAGTCTAGAATACTTGAGTGGGTTGCTAAGCCCTCCTCCAGGGGATCTTCCCAACCAGGGATTGAACACACATCTCTTGTGTTCCCTGCACAGGCAGGCGGATTCTTTACCAGTAGCATACTGCAGAAGCCCGTAGTGTATCATAAGAGATCATACTGCTGCTAAGTCGCTTCAGTCGTGTCCAACTCTGTGCGACCCCATAGACGGTGGCCCACCAGGCTCCCCGTCCCTGGGACTCTCCAGGCAAGAACACTGGAGTGGGTTGCCATTTCCTTCTCCAATGCATGAAAGGGAAAAGTGAAAGTGAACTCGCTCTGTCGTGTCCGACTCTTCAAGACCCCATGGTCTGCAGCCTGCCAGGCTTCTCCGTCCATGGGATTTTCCAGGCAAGAGTATTGGAGTGGGGTGCCATTGCCTTCTCCAATAAGAGATCATAAGAGATGATAAATACAGACAACTGTAGTTGTATTAACAAGTGTGTAAAATACTTAAGAATATGTATAACAAAAGACATATAGGATATCTTCTATGTAAACTACAGATGATTGTTAGGAAAAATTAAAGAAAGCATGAAGGGAGAGAAACTCCATTAAAAAAAATATTGTTAGACTTATTGTTAAAATGTCAATTCTTTCCTAAATCATCTGCAGCACCAATATAATCCCCGTCAAAAGTCTAGCAGCCTTTTTCTTTGTGAAAATTCAGAAACTGATAGCAAATCATCTAGACTAATCAAAGAAACATTAAAATGAAGTAAAAAAGTAGGAGAATGTATATATTTTTTGAAATTTCAATAAAGCTACTTTGACTCAGAAGTATGTTGTTAGCATTAGAAGAGATACTTAGACTAATGTACCTAATGAATATTATAGAAATCCATCCATGTTTATATCCTTAAATACTTAGCAAGAAAAGTGCCAAAGCCATTCAATGGGAGAAAGAATAATTTTCAATGAATGGCTTTGGAACAACTGGATATCCACATTGGAAAAAAAAAAAAATCTCTAACCTTACAGTATTAAAAACAATGCAAAAAAGTTTATAAGAGCTTCATGCAAGTCATAGATATTCTAGAAAAACACACAGGGGAAATTTTTCAATGATTTGGATAAGTCAAGTATTTCTTAGATGAACATGAATCATAAATGATTTATAAATTAGACTTTAACAAAATTAAGAATTTTTTGTTATTCAAAAGATATAATCAAGGAAACAAAGGGAAAATATTTACAAAAGAGCTGGCAAATGTGTATGATACAATGACAATATGGTCAATTCTGAGGGTCATATGTTCCCTTATGGGATGATAGAGCACACTACTGTGAAATAGGCAGCAAAAGTCTAACTGGCATAACTTTATTTTTTTAATAAAGCTTTTATTTGGACATTTGTGTGAGGGAATGAGAGGACAATTAGGTTTTTAAATCATACAGGATTCTTTGTACATTCATTGCAAATATTATGGTCTTCATATCCTGTTTGAGACATTATTATTAAATAAGTACTCAACTGAGCCTGAAAGAAAATCTTAAGAGTTCATGAGGCATTGAATTTAGGGAAGGAAGTACACAATGTTCATAGGGAAAGAAGGACTCAGAATGTTCTCACTGACAGAAAAAAAACAAAGCCTTTTGGACAGACAGTGGTGGAAGGAGAACTGAGATATGAAGGAAGAACACAGAGACCATGGAGGGGATACATGACCAACAGGGACAGAGCCAGACAAGTTGTGAGGACCAGAGAAAGCAGAATGAGAGGAGGTCTCAAAATTTTCTAACTAGGAAAAGAAAAAAATAAAAGATGGGCAAATCATGAGGATCAAAGACACTAAATTTAGACTCTTTTATTTAAATTAGTCATGTCTTTATTGGTCTTTCTGAGGCCCTTCTCACATACACACACACACACACACACACACACACACACACACACTCCACTGCTAATTTCCCAGGAAACAAAATCTGCTTTTAACTCACCTGGCTTACTTACCAACAAAGCAGTGTCAGTTTCCTCTCTTCTCTTGAGCCCCCTCTGAAATACTGAAGCTTCAGTCAGACCACCAAGCTGTCTCCCTCCCTGTTCTGTAACCAACAGGGATATGAGGATGGCACAAGAGCAGGAAGTACCAGAGAAGGAAACTCTGGACTGTACTTTACTCCTCTTCTTCATATGATGGTAATAAATATGGTCTCACATGAACCTAAAGCTGATATACATGCTCATGTGAAGACACACACACATTTAACAACCCTGTAAAGAATGGCTGTCCTTCTTCCTGCTTTTATTATATTATTTTTAAGAGAATAGAATAGAGATTTAAGCAAAATATCATATCGATTTTCTAGATTTATGTTTTTACCTTTTTCAGAGTACAGGCTGTATATATGTACTGCCAAAATAGTTTTTTTTTTTTTTTTTTTTTTTTTTTAATTTAGCCTTATTAATCTTAACAGTTTACGGAAAATCTACCAGGGACATTGAGGGTACCTGATTCTTAATCTTCCATCTCTGGTTGCATGAATGTTTAAGGCTTGTCTGTGCAAAAAAGCTCCAGTAGACATTTAGAATTCTCAAGAGTCTGCATTCACCAGGACACTCCCATGACTTAAATGACTGTTGTTTAATCACTAAGTCATGTTCCACTCCTTTGCAACCCTATGGATGACAGTCTACCAGGCTCCTCTGTCCAAGGGATTTCCCAGGGAAGAATACTGGACTGAGTTGCCATTTCCTTCTCCAGGGATTCACACTTGCATCTCTTGAGTCTCCTGCATTGAAGGTGGATTCTTTACCTCTGAGCCACCAAGGGAAGCCTTAAACGATGTCAGCCAATAAAACTAAATTAGAAAAAAGTTGCTGTAGACACGAACTCAGAAATGAACTCACCTTTCATTTGTTGTTGGATCCCTTGCACTCAGTTTAATCTCACAGCATATAAATTAAATTCTAGAGATAATTATCTGAATATATAAATACTAGATACGACTTGATTTCTGAACGAAGACCCCCAACTGACCCTCATGGCTGTCAGTCCCTACACTAATTTCTTCATCATGCATTTCTTTGGCCATAGAGTCATTCATTCCACGTCTGAGAATGTGATACATGATCTCTGCTCGCAGGTGGGCAATTTGGATGACTGAAGGCAAGAAGTTCCCACCTACACCCACACCATCCTCTCATCAGACTAATTAGTAAAAGTGTATACACAGAACACTTTGCAGATGAGAAGTGCAGACTGTACTATTTGGAGGATGTACTTTGAGAATAATGCAATCTTGCCTGGGAAATCCCATGGACAGAGGAAACTGGTGGGCCACTAAGAGTTGGACACAATTTAATGGCTAAATAACAACAACAACAAATAACACCTATCACTTTGTTTTGCCACAAGGAGAATTTATTCAGATATCTGTTTTCCAAATATCTCCCCACAAAAGAAGTAACTCTTTCAATAAGCATTACTTATTAATTGATAAAGGTCACAAAGATTATGATTAATTTGATCAGTTAACTTGATGAATGTTGATCGAATACCCACAAATCTGTGTCTAACAACTCATAGTAGGGATTAGAAAGCTAATTTTAAAAAACAAGTAGTATATAGACATTACCCTCATGGCACTTATACTTTTCCACTTAAAGTTTAAGTATAAAAGTAGTATTTAATACAGTCAGATGATACGGAGACAAAGGCCCAGCACATTTGTTATCAAGGAAACACAAGGAATATTTTCCTCTCATTTTAAAAAGAAATATGTCCTTTTTTCCCACTTCTTTCTTTTGTCTCATGGGAAAACACCCAGTAGATTAGTGTTTAAGAGATATTAGTATGAATTACCTCCTGGTTTACTGCTTACTGGGTTTCCCAGGTGGCACAGTAGTAAAGAATCTGCCTGCAAATGCAGGAGATGCAGGTTCGATCCCTGGCTCAGAAAGATCCCCTGGAGGAGGAAATGGCAACCTACTCCAGTATTCTTGCCTGGAAAATCCCATGGACAGAGAAGCCTGATGGGCTATAGTCTATGGGGTCACAAAGAGTTGAACACTGAGCAACTGAGTGCACATACTTTGAGAATAATACAAAAGATTATAAACAGATTTTTTTTTCTTTTGAACTTTTTATTTTGTATTGGGGTATAGCTGGTTAACAATGTTGTGATAGTTTCAGGTGAACAGTGAAGGGACTCAGCCATACATATGCTTGTATCTATTCTCCCTCAAATCCCCCTCCCATTCCAGCTACTATATAACACTGAGCAGAGTTTCATGTGTTATGCAGTAGGACTTGTTGGTTTTCTGTTTTAAATATAGTAGCGTGTACATCAGAGAAGGCAATGGCACCCCACTCCAGTACTCTTGCCTGGAAAATCCCATGGATGGAGGAGCCTGGTAGGCTGCAGTCCATGGGGTCTCTAAGAGTTGGACACGACTGAGCGACTTCACTTTCACTTTTCACTTTCATGCACTGGAGAGGGAAATGGCAACCCAGTCCAGTGTTCTTGCCTGGAGAATCCCAGGGACAGGGGAGCCTGGTGGGCTGCTGTCTCTGGGGTCGCACAGAGTTGGACACAACTGAAGCGACTTAGCAGCAGCAGTGTGTACATGGCCATCCCAATCTCCCTAACTATCCTTTCCTCCTCAAGCAACTATAAATTGGTTTCCTAAGTCTGTCTCTTTCTGTAAAAAACAGATTTTTAATGATTTGTATGCACAAGGGGCATCAGAAAAGCGAGGTCCTCTGGAAACTTCTCCTTGTTTTGAAGAATTTCAGAAATCTGAAGAAAATTGTGACCATGCTTTTACAAGCACATAGGTATCTGGATGTCAAAGTGATTGTTTTCATATTCCTTTAAATTATGAGCCTAATGCTTGTTATTCACTTTCTTACTACTGGTTTCACATCAATGTAAAACAAAGTCAAATAAGAAAAATAACAACCAAGTTCTATGATTAAAATTCCATTGGATGGGTCATGAATTTCTACCAAGTAAACCTACTGTTACTGTTACTCAAGTGACAGACTTTGGCCTGTCACTGACTGGACGAGCGGGGAATGATTTCTCCACGGTTAACTCACTGTGGAGGCCAGGGAAAAAGTTAATAATGATAAAGGCATTTCTGGGGAGTCACTCAGAACTCAGTACTTTTAACCCTGAAACAATGTAAATGTAAAATTTATATGTAAAACAACTGGTTGTGCTTCCTTAGTTTGAGACCAGCCTGTGTCTTCATCAGGTATATCAATCTTCTGTACAACTTCCCTTCCATTTCTGTTTTTGACACTTCTGAGTCATGTTTTTTTTTTCACTGTTTTGATTTTGACCTGTGTTGCCTTAAGTGTGAACCCCATGGCCCAACCTGCTGGTGTCTGAATGGAAATTGAGCCAGGTACACCTCTCACAGGAGCAGATGAGGAAATGTCATGATGTACATTCCTTCAAGTACATAGATTTCTCTCAAAATGTACTTTCAAGCATAGAATTAAATCACATATCAAATAAGGTGACAGTTTTATGTTCATTCCTCCTAATTCTCAGAGAACAATTTCCTTGATTTTCAGCTTGTTTTAATTTTCTTTGTTTATAATTGTTTGCACAATGTGAAACTGGGTTTGAATACCTAGTTAATGTATTTAGAATAAAGGAACAGTTGAATGAATGAATTTCATATGCATTTACATTTACTATTTTTATCACTCTATTGCAACCTACATTTTCAAAGTAGTTAATATGGAATAATCCATACATCTTCTCCAAAATTTGCTGGCTTTCTTATCTCCATTTGCTCTCCATGAATTCTCTACTGAGTGTATTCAGTAGCCTGTCTCTATGTCATTCTTTCTCTTCCCTCTCTTCATGGTATGTTCTTGATTTTTGAACATAGAACTTTAGAAAATATGAGAAAATTGTGCAAACATTATTATTACCAAGATAAGAGTGATTACAGAAAGAAATCAGTTGAAACCAATGACTTAGCAAAGATATCTGGTCTATAAATCAGTTCACCTTTGTAATTTAGTTCATGAGGACTAAATGGTAGTGTTTTTATTGCTGGGAGGGTAATTTGCTGTAAAGACTTTTACTGTGTTTCAGTGTTGAGAACTTAGAGAATATTCTAAGATTCATTTAAAATAATCTAAAAGATTGGTACATTTTAGAGGCAAAGTCATGACAAAAAAGGTACAAAAGAGCAATTATAGAAACAATTTGAAAGGAATCTAACAAATAAATATACAGGTCAGAGGGACGTTTATGGAGAATTAAGAACAAATATCTGGAGGGAGCTGACAAAAAGTTTGGGAAATTTTATCTGCACAGAAATAAATAACATTGGCTACTGAGGTTTCTGAGCTTCCAATGTGGCTCAGCAGTAAGGAATCTGCCACCCAAGCAGGAGACACGGGTTTGGTCCCTGGGTCAGGAAAATCCCCTGGAGAAGGAAATGGCAACCGACTCCAGTATTCTTGCCTGGAAAAGCCCATGGACAAAGGAGCTGTATGGGCTACCGTCAATGGGGTCACAAAAGAGTCAGACACAATGTAGCCACTAAACAGCAACAATAAATGGAGGTCGTTAATAACTGGCCCTTAGTAACAAGGACATGAATCTGGTTTCAGTCTGGGACTGTGGTAATTAGATAAAAACTTTATGGGACAAGATCCTGTGTGAATTCCTCTGGTGAAAAATCTAGTCCATAATTAACTTAGAGGCAATAATACAACTGGTACAATTTCTACAACCTACCTGCCCAAAGTGAAAGTCGCTCAGTTGTGTCCAACTCTTTGGGACCCCATGGACTATATAGTCCATAGAATTCTCCAGGCAGAAGATTGGAGTGGGTAGCCTTTCCCTTCTCCAGGGGATCTTTCTAACCCAGGGATCAAACCCAGGTCTCCCATCTTGTGGGTGGATTCTTTACCAGCTGAGCCACAAGGGAAGCCCAAGAGTACTGGACTGGGTAGCCTATCCCTTCTCCAGTGGATCTTCCCAACCCAGGATTCGAACTGGGGTCTCCTGCATTGCAGGTGGATTCTTTACCAACTGAGCCATCAGGGAAGACCAACAATCTCATAATTTCTTGCATTTTCTCATCATCTCAGGCACTCAGAGATGTCCCTCTTCTCCAGAGCCAACTGTTGCCTTTGTTCTCTTAATGTTTTTCTCAGTTTTGTAAGGTTTTGGATTCTAGTGTTGTTAAATCTCTGCTGAACCCATTTCTTATGAAAATCAATTTAGTGGACCCATAACTGTCAAGCAAGTGAGCATTTTAACCATTGATTTTGTTGTGATGTTCTTCCTTGAAACCCTTGCCACCATGCATCCCCTTACTTAGTCTTCAGTACCAGGCTCACATATCACTTCTTTTCTTCTTTTTCAGGCACAATCACTTCAGGTAATACCTTCCCTCCTGTAACTTCCATCTCTCACTCGCACTTGTCCTTTCTGTAAAAACATATATTTTGATGTCTCCCATTTAAAAATCAAATAAAATTAAGCAAAACAATTTTATTTTTTTATTATTATTTTTTTAATTTTATTTATTTTTTTTTAATTTTATTTTTTTTTGTATTTCCAGAATTTTACTTTATTTTTTTTAATTTTGTTTTATTTTTAAACTTTACAATATTGTATTAGTTTTGCCAAATATCGAAATGAATCCGCCACAGGTTTACATGTGTTCCCCATCCTGAACCCTCCTCCTTCCTCCCTCCCCATACCATCCCTCTGGGTCATCCCAGTGCACCAGCCCCAAGCATCCAGTATCGTGCCTCGAACCTGGGCTGGTGACTCGTTTCATACATGATAGTATACATGATTCAATGCCATTCTCCCAAAACAATTTTAAAATAACACAAACTGAATTCCTTCCTTCTAACATGCCTTCTGTTATACATTCTGCCACATCTTTCTTTTCTTTGTAGCCAATGTTCCTTTGAAAGAGAGGTCCACACTCGACGCTTCACTTACCAAATATCCATTCACTTTTTATAACCCATCAGTCTGTTTAAAGTACCTTAACCAGATCCCTCCTGCTCTGCTCAGACATTTTTAAGCCTCAAACTAACTTGATCCTCCATTGCGTTGGACAATATGGTCACTAAGTCCTGACACATTTGCGTGTTTGTTGTTTTTGTTTTTTTCCAAAGAAATAACACCCTTTTTTATTATCTATGGTTCCTCATGAGCCAGTCACAGAATTTTCTCCTCAGCTCAGCCCTTAACCTCACACCCCAATTTCTCCAACTCCGGCTTTTGAGGTTGTGCTTTGCTTTTCTCATCCTGTGTGATTTCCAGTGTTAATTTTACCTAGTCACATGACTTTAGTCATGACCTGTATAAATGTATGTTAGACATTCCTCTTGATCTCCTGACAGATATAACATCCTCCAGAATATCTCTTTTTAGTTATCTAACTTGTACATCAAGTTCAGCATATGCAAAGTGAATTAACCATTTACACTCAAATTTTGTCCTGTGTCTGTAATGTCATTCTCAGAAAATGCCAAATCATCTTCATTTATATATTTAGCACTTTCAATGTTTTCTGATTATAGTTATTTAGAGAAAAAAATTAAGAGGTGATATTTTGTTCTTATTTTGAGATTTTAGTATTTCAATAGACCTAATTTTTCTATGATTTCTGAAGATGGTTGCTGGAGAATGGGTAGCTCGGTTTGGTATCTCAATGTTGTGTGTGTGTGTGTGTATTAGTTGTTCAGTCATGTCCGACTCTTCAAGATCCCATGGACTGTAGCTCTCCAGGCTCCTCTGTCCATGGAATTCTATAGTTAAGAATACTGGAGTGGGTTGCCATTCCCTTCCTTATCTCAATGCTGTTTACCAATCCCAATATTTAAACAGTCAGAGCAAATGGTCATGTTCTTAGAGGTTTAAAATCCTGCTATCCTAGAAAAACATAGTTTAAAACCTGGTTCCTGGGGGCTCAGACAATAAAGAGTTTGCCCATAATGCAGGAGACCTGGGTTCAATCCTTGGCCAGGAAGATCCCCTGGAGAAGGAAATGCCAACCCGCTTCAGTAGTCTTGCCTGGAAAATCCCATGGATGGAGGATCCTAGAGGGCTACAGTCCGTGGGGTTGCAAAGAGTCAGACACGACAGCAACTAACACACATAAAACTTAGTAAACATGTATTTATTATAGGTCCTTTCCTTCTAGGAACACCTTTCTTCCAAGTATGTCAAAATTGCAGGAGATTTTACCTTGTCTTCCTCTTCTTCTGCTGTCCAAGCACTAAGTTTCCTATACTGTCCAAGCACTAAGTAAATGTCCCATAGATAACTCTAACCTTCAGTTTTGGAGCCTCTAGTTTTTTTTTTTTAATTATTTTTTAAAATATAAATTTATTTATTTTAATTGGAAGCTAATTACTTTATAATATTGTATTGGTTTTCCCATACATCAACATGAATCCACCACAGGTGTACACGTGTTCCCCATCCTGAACCCCCCTCCCACCTCCCTCCCCATACCATCCCTCTGGGTCATCCCAGTGCACCAGCCCTGAGCATCCTGTATCATGCATCGAACCTGGACTGGCAATTCGTTTCACATATGATATTATACATGTTTCAGTGCCATTTTCCCAAGTCATCCCACCCTCGCCCTCTCCCACAGAGTCCAAAAGACTATTCTATACATCTGTGTCTCTTTTGCTGTCTTGCATACAGGGTTATCATTACCATATTTCTAAATTCCATATATATGTGTTAATATACTGTATTGGTGTTTTTTTTTTTTTCTGGCTTACTTCATTCTGTATAAAAGGTGGAGCCTCTAGTTTTTAATTAATTGTCCCAGGTTCACCTAAAAGTCAAATGCACTGAGGTTTTCTTCTTTCCTCTATCAGTGTTCCTCTGCTTCAGCCAAGTCCCTTGCTTGAGCCAGAAAATGCTCCCAGAAAATAAAATTTCCAGTGAATCAGCTCATTATTTCAGCAGATCAATACTTCTGCTGTTTTTTTGACACTTTTATCATTCTTTTTCAATTTATTTATTTTTCAAGTACTGGGGATAGTAATATTGTCCTGCGATTACCTACCACATTCTACTGAGGTACAAGTAAACATTAACATTTTTTAATTTATTTTTTTATTTAAGGATAATTGCTTTACAGAATTTGGTTTTCTGTCAAACCTCAACATGAATTAGCAATACATACCTATATATATAGGTAGGAGATATATATAGATATATAGATATATATCCCCTCCCTTTCAAACCTTCCTCCCATCTCCCTCCCCATCCCACCCCTCTAGGTTGATGCAGAGCCCCTGTTTGAGTTTCCTGAGCCATACAGCAAATTCTCATTTGCTATCTATTTTACATACGGTAATGTAAGTCTCCATCTTACTCTTTCCATGCATCTCACCATCTCCTCCCCTCTCCCCATATCCATAAGTCTATTCTCTATGTCTGTTTCTCCAGTGCTGCCCTGTAAGAAAATTCTTCAGTACCATTTTGCTAGATTCCATATATATGCATCAGAATACGATGTTTATCTTTCTTTTTCTGACACACTTCACTCTGTATAATAGGTTCTAGGTTCATCCACCTCATGAAAACTGACTCAAACTGATTCCTTTTTATGGCTGAGTAATATTCCATTGTGTATGTGTACCACATCTTTATCCATTCATCTGTTGATGGACATCTAGGTTGCTTCCGTGTTCTAGCTATTGTAAATAGTGCTGCAATGAACAATGGGATACGTGTGTCTTTTTCAATTTTGGTTTCCTCAGGGTATATGCCTAGGAGTGGGATTCTTGGGTCATATGGTGGTTTTATTCCTAGTTTTTTAAGGAATCTCCATACTGTCTTCCATAGTGGCTGTATCAATTTACATTCCCCCTCCCATGGATGGAGGAGCCTGATAGGCTGCAGTCCATGAGGTCGCTAAGAATCGGACAGGACTGAGCAACTTCACTTTCACTCTTCACTTTCATGCGTTGGAGAAGGAAATGGCAACCCACTCCGGTGTTCTTGCCTGGAGAATCCCAGGGACGGGGGAGCCTGGTGGGCTGCTGTCTCTGGGGTTGCACAGAGTCGGACACGACTGAAGCAACTTAGCAGCAGCAGCAGCAGCAACAATGCAAGAGCATTCCCTTTTCTCCACACCCTCTCCAGCATTTATTGTTTGTAGACTTTTTGATGATGGCCATTCTGAGCAGTGTGAGGTGATAGCTCATTGTAGTTTTTATTTTTACATTTCTCTGATAATGAGAGATGTTGAGCGTCTTTTCATGTGTTTGTTAGTCATCTGTATGTCTTCTTTGGAGACATGTCTGTTTAGGTCTTTCCCCCACTTTTTGATTGGGTTGTTTGTTTTTCTGGTATTGAGTTGTATGAGCTGCTTGTATATTTTGGAAATTAAGCCAGAGATGAGGCTTGATCACTCAAAATTTTGTATAATAAAATTTTATTAAAATATAAAAGAGATAGGGAAAATTTCTGACATAGACATCCGAAGGGAGCAGAAAGAATGCCTGCCTTGCTAGTCTTTAGCAAGGAGCTATATATCTGTTAGCAAGTTGCTAATCTGAGAAAAGGAAAAGCTGAGAGTTACACCAGACCCCTCACACTAGGTGAGTCATCCCAGGCCATAAAGCAGTTGACATGAATCTTGAAGAAAGGCAGATTTCAAAGCAAATACATAGTTCAATAACATAGGTTGGGAAAGACATTTCCATGGAAAAATGCAAATTTGTAACTAAGTGTGGCGATAAATGTTAACTAAACTTACTGTGTTACTCATTTCACATTATACATGTTTATCAAAATCATATGTGTACCTAAGCTGATACAGTGCTGTATGTTAATTGCACATGTATTTTAAAAAGGAGATTAGTGCCAGACTTTGAAATTTGAAAGAGTTAGGGTGTAGATCACAGACAAACCATTTTGTAAAGGACCATATAGTACATGTGATAAATAGGTTAGGCTCTCTCAACCAAAAGGCAAAATTAAAGAAACTACACAGTTATGTCTAGATATGTGTATGAAATCAAAGCTATGTACTTATATAATAAGAGTGGGAAACAATCTTCATAAACTTGCATTGATTAAATTACAAATGAACAACATTGTAAAGCAAATACACTCCAATAAAAACTAATTCAAAGAAATTCAAAATGTATTAGCAGAATCAGTTTTTTGTAGTAAGACAGATTTATCAATAAGAATCATACTTTCTCATTTTTTCATGGGTTAGCATTTTGCTTGATTCAGCCTTAACATTATTGTTTCCTATCTCCCAATTTATTAAAAATGTTCATTTGTGTTTATCAGTAGTGAGATTTTATATATTTTATCTTGGAAAATATCCTTTCATATCAAGAGGTAGTGAAATATACTAATATCCATTCATGAACTTTGATTTTAGTTTCATTTATAGGCACTGTTTGGATGGCAAGTAACCCAATCACTTTACTTATTGGATCCTACAGTTTGTGCTGAGATTTTGCATGTCCCCTTGTCTACACAGGGGCCTCTCTGCCCTGCTTTGGAACTGCTAATGCCAGTTTCAACTAGCCAGCTAGTGCTAGACTCTCTTCCAATATTGGATCTCTACTTGCCAAGGACTGGAACTTGTCTTTCTTATGCCAACTATACACCTCATTCAGTTTCTGTTCGCTGGGCATGTCTATCAGTTTCTCTCTAGATTTTTTCTACCTTTTCCTCATGACGGGCCCTCCTTGAAGCTGGCTACCCATCTACTTATCTCTGCTATTATCTGAGGTCTTCCTGCCTTGATGGACTCCTTCCTACTGCCGGAATTGAGCCTAATATCTGCCTCATCTCCATCACCTATGTCACTGTATCTCATTTCTCTAGGCTTTCTGTTTGGCTTGTCTAACTATGACCCAAACTCTAGTGATGGAACCAGAAAGTGTTTTTTGTTTTTTTGAGTGTGTGTGTGTGACTTTAGAATAGTTCTTATAATTCTGTGGACAAGGGACCTTGTAAAAATATGATAAATGTTATGGTTGGTGTGGTATGTAATGGTAGCTGAAATTCATAATTCAGGTGTTCTAGGCCATTGAGCATTATGATAAGCAGAGCAAAGCTTTCAGAATCCAGAGTGTGCATACTGATCTAAAATTAAAGAGAAAACAGCTGCAGTTGCAGTTGTGGTCTCCATGTACTCCTGTCTCCCTCTCAGCCCTGACCAGACGGCTTCCCAGAATCTAAACTCACCTACTGCCAATGTTGCCTAAACCCACCTGCCACCAGAGTTGCCACCTTTCTTGATGCAGCAGAGCCCAGTGTAGGTGCCCCCCAGGCCTGGTGGTAAGAGGCTACATTAAGAGCTGATGACCCTCATGACATCTGGTGATAAAGGAATTTCTGCCTTTCCTGAATCAGACAACCTTTTCAAATGGGTGGGGACCATACATGAAGCAGCTGGCACTATCATATTGAGTCCTGAGGTATAAGCTATCCTCGAATTTCCCCAGTGGCTACCCTTACAGCAGTGCCCACAGTGAATGTCTCACACCCTGACCTTTCTCCAAGAAGACATACTGATGGTTAATCAACATATGAAAAGATGCTCAACGTTGCTTGTTACTAGAGAAATGGAAATCAAAGCTACACTGAGGTATCACCTCACATTGTTCAGAATGGCCATCATCAAAAAATCTATAGACAATAAATTCTCAAGAGGGTGTGGAAAAAGGGAACCCTCTTGCACTGTTGGTAGGAATGTAAATTGATACAGCCACTATGGAGATTACTTTAAAAAATTGGAATAAAACTACCATATGACCCAATAATCCCACTACTGGTGAACTGGGGAAACCACAATTGAAAAAGCCACATGTACACCAAAGTAAAATTGCAGCACTGTTTGCAGTAGCTATGACATGGAAACAACCTAGATGTCCATTGACAGATGAAAGGATAAAGAAGATGGAATGCGTATATACAATGGAATATTACTCAGCCATAAAAAGGGACACATTTGAGTCAGTTCTAATGAGGTGGATGAACCTAGAGCCAATTATACAGAGTGAAGTAAGTCAAAAAGAGAAAAACAAATATCATTGCTAATACATATATATGGAAGCTAAAAAGATAATTCTGATGAGTCTATTTGCAGAGCAGCAGTGGGGATGCAGACATACAGAACAGACTTAACACAGTGGGGAAAGGAGAGGGTGAGATAAATAGAACAGCACTGAGAGACATACATTACCATATGTAAAATAGATAGCTGGAGGGAATTTGGCTTAGAACTCAATACTTAAAAAGCCAGGATCATGGCATCCAGTCCCATCACTTCATGGCAAATAGATGGGGAAACAATGGAAAAAGTGAGTGACTTAATTTTCCCGAGCTCCAAAATCACTGCAGATGGTGACTACAATCATGAAATTAAAAGATACTTGCTCATTGGGAGAAAAGCTATGACAAACCTAGACAGCATATTAAAAAGCAGAGACATTACTTTACCAACAAGGTCCACCTAGTCGAAGCTACGGTTTTTCCAGTAGTCATGTAGGGATGTGAGAGTTGGACCATAAAGAAAGCCTAGTGCTGAAGAATTGGTGCTTTTGAACTATGGTGTCAGAGAAGACTCTTGAGAGTCCCTTGGACTGCAAGCAGATCAAACCAGTCAATCCTAAAGGAAATCAGTCTTGAATATTCATTGTAAGGACTGATGCTGGAGCTGAAGCTCCAATACTTTGGCCACCCGATGCGAAGAGCTGACTCATTGGAAAAGACCCTGATGCTGGGAAAGATTGAAGGCGGGAGGAGAAGGGGTGACAGAGGATAAGACGGTTGGATGACATCACCGACTCGATGGATCTGAGTTTAAGCAAGCTCTGGGAGTTGGTGATGGACGGGGAAGCTTGGTGTGCTGCAGTTCACAGGGTCACAAAGTGCCGGACATGGCTGAGCGACTGAACTGAACTGAGCTGATTCCCCAAGTAGATTCTCTGAGCTTTCTTCACCTCAGGGCTTGAAAGACTACACTATTTATCCATTATAATATCCAAAATGTAATTTAGAGATAATCTGAGATTACCTTAAAAATGAAGAACTTGACGTCAAAGTCAATTAACTTGTAAGTGACAGAAGACTTTATTAGAGGTCTCCTGACTTCATTTCCTAGTGTATTATTGTTATTACTTTGGGGATGAAAAGTAGATGGGATAAGAAGGTGGAAGAAGAGAGGAAGAAAATTCTGGCAGATAGTAAATCATATAGTTAAAATATAGAGCCAGAATCAAGGGTACCCTGATAAACAAAGCTGGGATAAAATCAAATGACATCTTGGAGGGTGCCAGAAAAGAGCATCCGGAAGTGTAGCTTGGGTATCAGTACCAGGTAAGCATTCTGGAGGCAAGGTATACAAATTGTTATAGAAACTGTCAAGACAAAGCGTTAAAAATGAAGAAGACAGGACTTCCCTGTTGCCTCAGTAGTAAAGTTCCCAGTTGCCAATGCAGAAGACCTGGCCAGTTCCTCTCTCTCACCTGGTGCTACTTCTCTGGTGTACCCTGACTGACACATCCATTGAATGCCCTTTTACCTTTTGCAATTTTCCATGTTTTTAATGTTTGTGCTGTGCTTAGTTGCTCGGTCACGTCTGACTCTTTGCAACCCTGTGAACTATAGCCTGCCAGGCTCTTCTGTCCATGGGGATTCCCCAGGCAAGAATACTGGAGTGGGTTGCCATGCCCTGCTCCAGGGGATCTTCCCAAACCAGGGAATGAACTGAGGTCTCCCACATTGCAGGAAGATTCTTTAACATCTGAGCCCCTGCTCCAGGGGATCTTCCCAACCCAGGGAATGAACCCAGGTCTCCCACATTGCAGGAAGATTCTTTACCCTCTGAGCTACCAGGAAAGCCTGGTTTTTAATAATTTGCCTCATTTCTGACCTTTTCTTCTTATTTGATCTTTAGGACTTGTGCTCTTGGTTTAAGACCATCTTCTTGGTCTTCTTGATATATATAGTATCTATTAAATTTAAAAAATAATTTATTCATTTATTTATTGGCTGTGGTTGGTGTTAGCTGTTGCACTGGCTCTTCTCTAGTTGCAATGAGTGGGGGCTACTCACTTGTTGCAGAGCATGGGCTCTAAGGCACAGACTTAGTAGTTGTGGTGCATGGATTTAATTGCCCCACAGCATGTGGGATCTTCCCAGGCCAGGGAATGAACCCTCATTGTATGAGTTATTGTGGGGGCTAGCAAGTATAAAATCATAGGGCAGGGATGGTAAACCCATTTTGTCCTAAAGGCATTCAACTAATTGGATAAGGCTACCTACACTATGGAGAAGGCAATGGCACCCCACTGCAGTACTCTTGCCCAGAAAATCCCATGGATGGAGGAGCCTGGTAGGCTCCAGTCCATGGGGTTGCTAAGAGTCAGACATGACTGAGCGACTTCACTTTCATTTTTCACTTTCATACATTGGAGAAGGAAATAGCAACCCACTCCATTTTTCTTGCCTGGAGAATCCCAGGGACGGGGGAGCCTGGTGGGCTGCCATCCATGGGGTCGCACAGAGTTGGACGTGACTGAAGCGACTTAGCAGCAGGAGCAGCAGCACCTACACTATTGAGGACAGTTTTCCCTAGTTAAGTGAATTGATTGTAGATGTTACCTCATCTACAAAACACTGTTATAGCAATACCCTGTTATAGTTTTCAATTAAATAACTGGTCACTATCGCCTAGTCAAGTTGACATACAAAGCTAACACAGAAAGATAAAAGTAGGAGCACCCATGAACCAGAGTCAAGGCAGACTAGATAGAAGGTTATACAGAAAACCTGTAACTCAGAAACCCCCCAAAACTGAAGGCCTGTGTCAGATGACTAGATAAAATCATAGGTCCTAAGAATTTCCTAATTTTGAGACAAATTGCCAGACGAGGCTTGCTATTTTGTAAATTTTATAAAATTAGTGTGATATAACAACAACAACAGAACACCCTGCAGTGGGAACCTAAAGACATGGAGGAATCTTACTACTGAGACAAGGTGAACCTGAGTCCCCCAAATCATCTAAGCTTTTCTATAAAATTGGCAAGTTTAATTAGAACCCAGAGAATATTTGCAAAGAATTAGAATGTGCATTTGCTCTTAAAGCACTGTTTATATTAACCTTGGCTACATATAAAATCACTTGGAGGAATATCAAAAGAACAACAACAGTAAAAACACTGCTGCCTCAATCAAAACTTCAGAAGATTCTAAGTCAATTGAAATGCAACTTAGGCTGCATAATTTTTAAAATTAAAAGTCACTTTGGGTGCTACTAAGGTTATCAATAACCTCAGATATGCAGATGACACCACCCTTATGGCAGAAAGTGAAGAGGAACTAAAAAGTCTCTTGATGGAGGAGAAAGTGGAGAGTGAAAAAGTTGGCTTAAAGCTCAACATTCAGAAAACGAAGATCATGGCATCCGGTCCCATCACTTCATGGGAAATAGATGGGGAAACAGTGGAAACAGTGTCAGACTTTATTTTTCTGGGCTCCAAAATCACTGCAGATGGTGACTCCAGCCATGAAATTAAAAGACACTTACTCCTTGGAAGGAAAGTTATGACCAACCTAGATAGCATATTCAAAAGCAGAGACATTACTTTGCCAACAAAGATTCGTCTAGTCAAGGCTATGGTTTTTCCTGTGGTCATGTATGGGGGTGAGAGTTGGACTGTGAAGAAGGCTGAGCACTGAAGAATTGATGCTTTTGAACTGTAGTGTTGGAGAAGACTCTTGAGAGTCCCTTGGACTGCAAGGAGATCCAACCAGTCCATTCTAAAGGAGATCAGCCCTGGGATTTCTTTGGAGGGAATGATGCTAAAGCTGAAACTCCAGTACTTTGGCCGCCTGATGTGAAGAGTTGACTCATTGGAAAAGACTCTGATGCTGGGAGGGATTGGGGGCAGGAGGAGAAGGGGACAACAGAGGATGAGATGGCTGGATGGCATCACTGACTCAATGGACATGAGTAAGTGAACTCCGGGAGTTGGTGATGGACAGGGAGGCCTGGCATGCTGCGATTCATGGGGTCACAAAGAGTCGGACAGAACTGAGCAACTGATCTGATCTGAAGGTTACCCAATGTGGGGAATAACTTGTCAAAGGTATTCAGATACGTTTGTGTTCATTTCTGATTTTTAATAGCTTGTCTCTTATAGTTCATGTAAATAATTCTTCATTCCCAAAATAGATTATTTCCATGGTGTCTTCTAAAACTCAGTCTTCTGTTACTACAACTAATGCAGATGCTTCCACTGGTTAGGCCTATAGGTGGAATTGGTGAAATGGAGGTACACTGGACTGAGGAAGTGATGGGAAAAAATGGATGTTACTTGGCTGTGGCAGCAAAACCCTAAACTTCACATGGCATTCTCCCTTTGTGCACGTGGATGTCTAAGTTTCTCCCTTTTTGTAAAAACAGCAGTCTTATTGAATTAGGAGCCCACTCTACTCCATCTTAATCAATATTTGCAAAGACCCTATTTTCACAGTAAAATTCTGAGCTGTGAACTTGCTAAGTCACTTCAGTTGTGCCCAACTGTGATCCAGTAGACTGTAGCTTGCCTGGCTCCTCTATCCATGGGATTCTCCAGGCAAGAAAACTGGAGTGGGTTGCCATGCTCTCCTCCAGTGGATCTTCCCGAACCAGGGATTGAACCCATGTCTCTTATGTCTCCTGCATTGTCAGGTGGGTTCTTTACCACTAACACCACCTAGGAAGCCCAAAATTCTGAGGTACTGAAGATCAGAATTTTCAACATATGAACATAGAAGAGGTGATGAAGAAGATACAATTTTACCCATAGTATAGGAAATATTCATAAGGAAATAGGAATCAAGGTAATAGAAAAAGGGTTTTTCAATAATTACTTTGAGAAGCTTGAATATGAAAGACAAAAAAGTATGGAGGATGATCCAAAGTTGGAGGAAAATTGTACTGTTTTAAGATGGGTAAGCTTTTGAAAAATGTAACGTTCATAGGAAAAAGATAGTGGAAAGTCTGAGCTGAGCAACTAAATGATGGATCCTCATACTAGAGAGGACAGTATAGGATGGATGGAGATAAAGATGGGTTGATATTCTCATGAAAAAATGGGGATTCTTCTCTCAATATCACAATAAGGAAGGAGTATTGGAGAGGTGGAGATTTAGATAGATTTGTTATATTTGTTGTAAAAGATAATTCTTGGTCTCGAAGATGGTGGAGGACTAGGTGGACATGGAGTATGTCTCTCTCCATGGATACATCAGGGATACACCTTCAGACACAGAAGTGCATACAGAACACCAGCTGAGAGCAGACAGGAGTACCTGACCAGCGGAAAAGAATATAGAGAACTACGTAAAACTTGCTGCCAACTCCCCTGAGGACCTGATGCTGCCAGAACCCCTGTGATCCAAGCAGCTGCACCACTTCCACACCTGGTCCTCACAGGGGCAAACCCAAGTCCTCCAGGGCAGCCTCAGGAGCAAACCCCACATGCAGTGAAGGACCCACATGCAGAGGTGGAAATAAAACCACAATTGAAACCCAGGGGCAGTGTGCCTAAGGAAGAAGCAAACCTTACCACCAGCTGTACAAGCGGCAGATTAAAACCACATGATCAACTAAGCAGACTCTGTGTCTGTGGAATGTATAAAAGGACATGAGAGCTCCCACAAAAGAAAATGCACTAGTTCTGATAGCTGTGGACACTGGAGGTAAGAACACAGAGGAGTAGAACCAGATGAGAATCTGAGCTGCCCTCACAGCAGGTCCAGAGATCAGCACAGTGCTGGAGGGCACCCTAGGGAGATGAGGTGGACTCTGACTCCCAGTGAGGGAAAGGACTCCGACAGCAGTGACTCAAGAAAAACATTTATTATTCTTACGGTTTGACTTGTTTTGTAGATTCTTTTGGACTTTTTTTTTTTTCTCTTTTCTTTTCCCCCTCTGTTGTAGTTGTTAATTTTATATGCATTATGAAATCTAATTAAGATTTTGAGCTTTTTTTTTTCTTTTTTCCTCAGTTGCATTTTTTATTGTTGTTATAAACAATATAGCCAAAAAAAGCCTCTACATGGGGCTTTTGCAGTTCTGTGGAGTTTTCCTTTTTTTTCTCTTTTCTACTTTTATAATTTTACTTTTTTAAAGCCTATTATATTTTTTCTACATTTATTCCCTTGTTTGCCTTTGCTACTGTTCTTTTCCCCTTGAAGTTAATCTTTAATGTATATAAATCTTCATCTACCACCATTTAACTTTGCATATCTATTCTTTCTTTCTTTTGTTTCTTTCCTTTTTCTCAACATATTGGTTAGTTTTGTTTTCATAGCCTTATTCCCCACTGGGCACCTTGCTTTAGTTTTGTTTTCCAGTCTGTGCTTTAGTTAGTCTTGGACTTAACTGGTAAATATAATTTGTGATTTCCTCTGTTCACCAGGTCAATCTACTGTACTTTATTTTTGTTGGACTGTTTGACTTTGCTTATGCGTGTATATGTATATGTGTATATTCCATTATTTTTATTATTATTTGCCTGATCTTGTAACTGCCATTTGTCTGGGGTTCCTCTTTGGTTTCTTGTTTTTGGGTATTTGTTTTAATCTCACTTAATGCCACAACAAACTACTTGTGGAAACTTCATTCCTGACCAGAGATCAAGCCCAACCACCAGTAGCACCCTTTGCAAGACGCCTCATCTAAACAACAAGCTTTACAAAAATACAAACCCAATCATCAGCAGACAGGATTACCACCTCACTAAGCCTTGCCCATCAGAGGAAAAACAAACAAACAAACAAAAACCTCTGCACAAATCTCACCCTATAGAACCTTATACAAACCACTGGACCAACCTTAGTGGGCAGAAACCAAAAGCAAGAAAGAATTCAACCTTGTAGGCTGGCAAAAGGAGACCTCAAATACAATAGGTTAAAAAAAATTAATGAAAAGGCAGAGAAATACTACTCAAATAAAGGATCAAACTAGAAACACAGAAGTCCAAGTAAATGAAAAGGAAATAGGCAAACTACCTGAAAAAGAATTTAGAATAATGATAGTAAAAATGATCAAAAACCTTGAAAACAAAATGGAGAAAATGCAAGAATCAATTAACAAAGACCTAGAAGAATTAAAGAATAAACATACAGAGACAAGCAACACAATTACTAAAATTAAAAATACTCTGGAAGGAATCAGTAGCAGAATATCTGAAGCAGAAGAACGAATCAGTGAGCTGGAAGATAAAATGGCAGAAATAACTTCTGAAGAGCAGAGTAAAGTAAAAAGAATGAAAAGAACTGAGGATCGTCAACTGCACCAACATTCAAATTATAGGGGTCCCAGAAGAAGAAGAGAAAAAGAAAGGGTATGAGAAAAGTTTTGAAGAGATTATAGTTGAAAATTTTCCCAACATGGAAAAGGAAATAGTCAGTCAAGTCCAAGAGGCGCAGAGTCCCCAAGGAGAAACACACCAAGACACATACTAGTCAAACTAACAAAGTCTAAATACACAGAAAGAATTTTAAAAGCAGCAAGGGAAAAGCAACAAGTAACATACAAGAGAAACCCCATATGCTTAACAGCTGATCTTTCAGCAGAAACTCTGCAGTCCAGAAGGGAAAGGCAAGATATATTTAAAGTACTGAAAGGGAAAAATCTACAGCCAAGATTACTGTACCCATCTCATTCAAAATTGATGGAGAAATAAAACACTTTTCAGACAAGCAAAAGTTAAGAGAATTCAGTACCACCAAGCCAGCTTTACAATAAATGTTAAAGGGACTTATATGGTCAAGAAATACAAAAGAAAAGATATCTACAAAATCAACCCCAAGCAATTAAGAAAATGGCAATAGGAACATACATATCAATGATTACTTTAAATGTAAATGGATTAAATGCTCCAACCAAAACACACAGACTGGCTGAATGGATACAAAAATAAGACAGTATATATACATACTGTCTACAAGAAGCCCACTTCAGACCTAAAGACACATACAGACTGACAGTGAGAGGATGAAAAAATATATTCCATGCATATTGGAAGCAAAAGAAAGTTGGAGTTCAGTTCAGTTCAGTTCAGTCACTCAGTCATGTCCAACTCTTTGTGACCCCACGGACTATACAGTCCATGGAATTCTCGAGGCCAGAATACTGGAGTGGGTAGCCTTTCCTTTCTCCAGGGGATCTTCAGAACCCAGGGATCAAACCCAGGTCTCCCACATTGCAGGTGGATTCTTTACCAGCTGAGCCACAAGGAAAGCCCAAGAATACTGGATTGGGTAGCCTATCCCTTCTCTAGTGTATCTTCCCAACCCAGGAATCGAACCGGGGTCTCCTGCATTGCAGGAGGATTCTTTACCAACTGACCTATCAGGGACGTCCATGTGGTATAGGATTGCCACAAATACTAAATTAGAGAATATTGAATTACTATGCTATAATATATTACAGGGTAATTTTTCTGTTATTCTATTCATAAAATTTTCATCAGCTGTTGAATGCATAAAATTATGCTTTGTGAATTTCTATTTAATGCCTAAGTTAAATTCTTCTTAATGAAATTCCATGAAAGGAATAGAAAAAAATCTTTAACAGCAGCAGATTAAATCTAAGTCAAATGACCTGAATATATATATCTATATATAGATATATATAGATAGATAGATATATAGTGGATAAAACATTCACATCAACCATGTAGAAAATGTCAGCACTTCAGAGGTGTGTGATTAATAAAATTTACTTGACTCAAAAGGAATGTCTGCATAAATTGCAACAACCTGACAAATTAAAGAGTCAATAGCAGAGGATGACGAATAACTGATGAAGCTAACTTTCAGTTGGAAAGATAAGTTTCAAGAACAACTCATGATCTTTGGGTATGAAGAAAAAGGTAAAAGTAAGAAATGACATCAGATCAGATCAGTCGCTCAGTCGTGTCCAACTCTTTGCGACCCCATGAATCGCAGCACTCCAGGCCTCCCTGTCCATCACCAACTCCCGGGGTTCACTCAGACTCATGTCCATTGAGTCAGTGATGCCATCCAGCCATCTCATCCTCTGTTGTCCCCTTCTCCTCCTGCCCCCAATCCCTCCCAGCATCAGAGTCTTTTCCAATGAGTCAACTCTTCACATCAGGTGGCCAAAGTACTGGAGTTTCAGCTTTAGCAGCATTCCTTCCAAAGAAATCCCAGGGCTGATCTCCTTCAGAATGGACTGGTTGGATCTCCTCGCAGTCCAAAGGACTCTTAAGAGTCTTCTCCAACACCACAGTTCAAAAGCATCAATTCTTCAGTGCTCAGCCTTCTTCACAGTCCAACTCTCACCCCCATACATGACCACAGGAAAAACCATAGCCTTGACTAGATGGACTTTTGTTGGCAAAGTAATGTCTCTGCTTTTGAATATGCTATCTAGGTTGGTCATAACTTTCCTTCCAAGGAGTAAGCGTCTTTTAATTTCATGGCTGGAGTCACCATCTGCAGTGATTTTGGAGCCCAGAAAAATAAAGTCTGACACTGTTTCCCCATCTATTTCCCATGAAGTGATGGGACCGGATGCCATGATCTTCGTTTTCTGAGTGTTGAGTTTTAAGCCAACTTTTTCACTTAAACGGTGAAATACATTTATAGGAATTACCTTTGACTTCTTCACACTCAGTATACCTATGGCGGATTCATTTCGATATTTGGCAAAACTAATACAATATTGTAAAGTTTAAAAATAAAATAAAATTTAAAAAATAAATAAATAAATAAAGATTGAGAAAAAAATAAAATAAAATAATTGAGAGAGAAGCAAATCAATATGAGGGCACAATATCAAGAAGGGAAGAGGATAAAGATTTTATCCATTTCTATAGTTCTCTCTGGAGCCCTAACTGATACACATTTTGGAACCATCAAAGTTCAAAGACCATCTCACCAAACAGAGTAAATACTGTTTTATTTGAATATACCCTTTGTTGTCAGAAACCTAAACTTGAAAATGACACTATATGAGGAGACAGTACTTCCTCTGGGATATAGATGATATATAACAATCATTGATCTTGCATTGAGCCTTCTACAAATAAAATAAAAACCTACACTTATACAAGAGGTGTGCTTAAAAATAGATAAAAACAGCAGAGTAAAGACACTCCTCTGCCTAAAACTATTTTAGCAGTAGTCAGATAAAGCCCACTATATATGTTAATTTGATATATTTCTTAATTGAATCCCCTTGAAATTAAAAAAAAATTCAAAGAAATGGCATTAGAAAGAGGATGCTACAGTTCTAAGGATTATATTATTGTAAGAAAAAATGGCAACATTCTAGAGTAATTGTTTCACATATTTTACACAGCGAAAATTTAGTCACAGGACACACAATGCACTTGGCTCCTGATTCTTTTGACACACAGCTGGTAAAAGGAGAGATCCATTAGAACCAAAATCCTAGCCAGAGTCTATCTCCATTGCTACTTTATTTGACTATATACAATTAGCTCTTGCCAACGAAATATAAGTAAAATTTATAGGGTTATTTCTTACCTGAAACTGGTTTCCACTATGACTTTCTCTTGATCTCTTCTCTTTCTGCAGGAAAAGGAAAAAATATTAAAATTACTTACTTCATAATTTTTATTCAATTCATTCTATTTCCCAGTTTTCTTACTGGGATGTGATGAAATACACATGACAGAATTTATTATCTTAGCCAATTTTCAGTGTAGAGTTTGGTTGTGTTAAGTACATTCATATTGTGCAACCATAAGGAACAACCATCTTGCAACACTGGAACTCTGTACCTATTTAAAAATAAGACCTTGAGTTCCCTCTTCCCAATCCCTGGAAACAATCATTCTACTTTCGTTTTCTTTCCTTTAAAAAAAAATGTCTCCCCTTTCTCCATGCTCTAGTCACTGGTAGAGTAACATTCTACTTGTTTCTGTGAGTTTGAATTTTCTTGATAGGGCCCACATGGGGTCTCATTGATAAGATGGCTCGTCATATCGACCTTGCAAAGGAAGAATAAAATCACAGTGATCTGTAGGACTGACCAAATTGCCCAAATGGCATCCTGTTATCTCACTGGAGCTTATTTTCTCAAAGCTGCAAGACCACCAGATTCCAGACCTCCGGCTACGTGACCATCCCTTCAGAGAATTTTTCATTGGTGGGATATAAGAAGGACTTCGTCAGAAAGGGAGAATGCTGATTCTCTTTAAGAGCCAGTCACCCTCTTTTTCGCTCTAATAAATTTCCCTTTTCTTGCCTGACTACCCGGCTCGCTCACTTCTTCTCTGCACTCGCCTTACATTCTGGTGCCGGAACCCGGGAACGAAGATCCACCACAACTGGGTGGGCTCCTCTCACAAGCCCACCTTCGGCGGTCCCCTCCCTTGGATCTTGCTGAGAAACTGAGACGAGCTCTGGGACGGGACTCTCTACTTGCCTTGCTGGACTGACACCAACACACCGGCCCACATTTCATCCATCGGTTACAAGGATGAGTGAATACCCATTTCCTCAGATCCTCTCTGGAGAAGGCAATGGCAACCCAATCCAGTACTCTTGCCTGGGAAATCCCATGGACGGAGAAGCCTGATAGGCTACAGTCCGTGGGGGTGGAGAAGAGTCAGACACGACTGAGCGACTTCACTTTTCGCTTTCATGCACTGGAGAAGGAAATGGCAACCCACTCCAGTGTTCTTGCCTGGAGAATCCCAGGGACGGGGGAGCCTGGAGGGCTGCCGTCTATGGGGTCCCAGAGAGTCAGATATGACTGAAGTGACTTAGCAGCAGCAGATCCTCCCTCTCGTGCCTGTTTCCAAGTCCTAGGGCTAGGCAGGAGGATCCCCATGGCCCTTGGGCCCTCAGCCTTGTGCCCCTTCTGACTTTGAAATAGGAGACGTCCATTTCACAGCAGACTGTTACTGCTCTCCGAGAAAGCCCTGAGAATGGGGACACCTTTTCTCTCGGACCTTTCTCCTCGCTTTCTCTCGCCCTTGTCTAACCTCCCTATTTATCCGCAATGGGAAATTCTCAATCCCAGCCCTCAAAATCTACTGCTCTAGGATGTCTTCTCTAAAACCTAAAAGCCTTGGGCTCCCAAGGGGAGATAAGACCAAAAAGACTTATTTACTATTCTAACACTGTCTGGCTGCAATACAGACTTGATAACAGGTCCCAGTGGCCAGAAAACGCAACTCTCGATTATAATATTCTACGGGACCTTGATAACTTCTCCCGCCACAATGCCAAGTGGTTAGAATCCCTTATTGTTCAGGCTTTCTTTGATCTTCGCTCTTGACCCTTTCTCTGTGAATTCTATTCTACTTCTCAAATACTCTTAGCCCACTCTGGGCCACATTCTCCTAATACAATGTCTCTCGATCCGGGTTCAGACTTCTCTTCTTCCTTCGGCCCTTCCGACCACAGCCCACCCCCTATCGCTCCCAATCCCCCTGTAGCTACTTCAGATCCAGTTCCACAACCTCCACCTTACGCCCCCTCCTCCCTCCCTCCTTCTTAAGCGCAGGACTCCACCGGGGCAGCTCCCAACCCCCCTCCCCAGCCTGTGCCTGGGAAACTCTGAGACCTCAGCCCCACCCTCTACCCCGAGGGTCCCAAGGCTTTACCCCGACCTCCCTAGATCCCCTGCCCATACCTGGTCCCGTAGTACAGCCACTATGGAGAACAGTGTGGAGATTCCTTAAAAAACTGGAAATAGAACTGCCTTATGACCCAGCAATCCCACTGCTAGGCATACACACTGAGGAAACCAGAAGGGAAAGAGACACGTGTACCCCAATGTTCATCGCAGCACTGTTTATAATAACCAGGACATGGAAGCAACCTAGATGTCCATCAGCAGATGAATGGATAAGAAAGCTGTGGTACATATACACAATGGAGTATTACTCAGCCATTAAAAAGAATACATTTGAATCAGTTCTAATGAGGTGGATGAAACTGGAGCCTATTATACAGAGTGAAGTAAGCCAGAAGGAAAAACATAAATACAGTATACTAATGCATATATATGGAATTTAGAAAGATGGTAACAATAACTCTGTATACGAGACAGCAAAAGAGACACTGATGTATAGAACAGTCTTATGGACTCTGTGGGAGAGGGAGAGGGTGGGAAGATTTGGGAGAATGGCATTGAAACATGTAAAATATCATGTAGGAAACGAGTTGCCAGTCCAGGTTCGATGCACGATGCTGGATGCTTGGGGCTGGTGCACTGGACGGCCCAGAGGGATGGTATGGGGAGGGAGGAGGGAGGAGGGTTCGGGATGGGGAACACATGTATACCTGTGGCGGATTCATTATGATATTTGACAAAACTAATACAATTATGTAAAGTTTAAAAATAAAATAAAATTAGAAATAAAAAAAAAATAAATAAAATAAATTAAGAAGTGTATGTCTTTAATAACAAAAAAAATAAATAAATAAAACAGGAAACGTCACCGCAGGACCCCGCTCCATCCCCTTCCCCACTCCTCGGCTTATGGGAAGTAGCTGGAGCAGAAGGCGTTCGCGTTCACGTCCCATTCTCCCTCACGGATCTATCTCAGATTGAAAAGTGTCTTGATCCCTCTCCTCAGACCCAGATAGTTATCTAAAAGAATTCAAGTATCTTACCCAGTCTTACCATTTAACCTGGCATGATATTTACATCATACTTTCCTCCACTGTTCTCCCAGAAGAGAAAGAATGAGTATGGCAAGCCTCTCAGGCACATGCTGATGAGATACACAGGACAGAGGACACTAAGCCCAGAGGGGCAACAGCTGTTCCCCAAGAAGATCCATACTGGGATTATCAGGCCAGGAGACCTGGACAAGCAGCCTGTAATCACATGGGTTCTTGTCTCATTGTGGGCCTACAAAAGGCAGGGCATAAAGCTGTCAACTTTGATAAGCTCCAGGAAATAACTCAAGGGCTAGAAGAAAACCCAGCACAATTTCTAGCCAGGTTAATGGAAGTGCTACAAAAATATACAAAATTAGACCCCACTTCGGCAGAAGGCACCATTGTAATTAACACCCATTTTATCTCCCAGTCATCCCCAGATATCTGAAAGAAACTAAAAATGCAGAAGAAGGCCCTCAAACCCTTCAACAAGACCTTTTAAATTTAGCCTTTAAGATTTTTCAATAACTGGGAAGAACAGGCAAAGCTAGAAAAGGTCCAACAAGATCAGGCCAAATGCCACCTTTTAGTCACGGCCCTACATGGCTCCAAGCCTCCATCAACCAACAAAGAAAGGAAGCCACCTGGGCCCTGCTTCAAACACAGCAAAGAAGGCCACTGGGCCTGCTCTTGCCTAAAACTAAGGCCCCATCCACGTCTATGTCCCAGCTGTGACATAAAGGGACATTGGAAGGTCGACTGCTCAAATCCCCCTCCAGGCATCTGGACATCCCCTCCTGGTCCTCAGCAGGAGCCTTCCGACCCAGCTCTGCCCAGCCTCCTCGGATTTGTCACTGAAGACTGAAGGTGCCCAGGGCCCCAGACCCTGACTGTCATCACCTCTACGGAGCCCAGGGTAATTCTTACAGTGGCAGGTAAGCTGATCTCCTTTCCATTGACACGGGGGCCACTTACTCTGCTATGCCTGCCTACTCTGGAAAAACCAAGGTCTCTCAGGTCTCGGTTATGGGGGTTGACGGTTTAATATCTACGCCACGAATAACCAAGCCTCTACCTTGCACACTTCAAGATACCCCATTTTCCCATTCTTTTCTTATACTCCCCAAATGCCCCACTCCTATTCTTGGGAGAGATCTCTCAAAATTCAAAGCCTCTATTACTATCCCAGGTCCACCCTCTGATTTAGCCTGGCCTACTGCTTCTCAACCCTACCTCTCTTCCCCCACCGCATTGCCCTCCTCATCTGTAAACCCCATAGTTTGGGATACAGACAACCCATCTATTGCCTCTCACCATGCTCCAATTCATATCCATCTCAAAGACCCCTCTAAAATCCCCAATGAACCACAATATCCAATCTCCCAAACATCAACAGGGTTAAAGCCCATCGTCATTAAACTCCTACATCAGGGCCTCTTGTGCCCAACTCACTTTCCCTATAACACCCCTATGCTGCTGTTGCTGCTGCTAAGTCACTTCTGTCATGTCTGTCTCTGTGCAACCCCATAGACAGCAGCCCACCAGGCTCCACCGTCCCTGGGATTCTCCAAGCAAGAATACTGGAGTGGGTTGCCTTTTCCTTCTCCAGTGCATGAAAGTGAAAAGTGAAAGTGAAGTCACTCGTGTCCGACTCTTAGCGACCCTATGGACTGCAGTCTACCAGGATCCTCCGTCCATGGGATTCTCCAAGCGAGAGTACTGGAGTGTGGTGCCATCGCTATTCTACCTGTCAAAAAGCCAAATGGCTCCTATCACCTGGTCCAGGACCTGAGACTTATCAATGTGGCTGTTATCCCCATATACCCAGTAGTTCCAAATCCCTATACTCTTCTCTTTCTCATTCCCTCTTCTACTACCCATTTCACTGTTCTAGACCTCAAAGATGCCTTTTTTTACTATTCCTTTACACTCAGACTCTCAAGACCTCTTTGCCTTTAACTGGATTGATCCAGACAATCATTGCTCCCAATAGCTGACACGGACAGTGGTCCCACAAGGCTTTTGTGATAGCCTTCATTTCTTTGGCCAAGCTCTAGCATCAGACCTAACCTCTCTTGACCTTTATCCAAATACTTTCCTCCAATAAGTGGATGATCTCCTCCATTGTAGTCCTTCGTGTACATACTCTCGACAACACACTATTCAACTCAATTTTCTAGCTGATCGAGGCTATCGAATATCTCCCACCAAGGTTGAACTCTCTCTTCCTAGAGTCACCTATCTCAGAGTCCTTTTAACACCAACAAAAAGATATATTACTACGGATAGAAAGTCCCTTATATCAGCCCTACCACTCCTTACATCAAAAACAGAGATCCAATCCTTCTTGGGCTTAGCTGGATATCTATGCCTCTGGATTCCTAATTTTGCCCTCTTGGCATAACCCCTATATCAAGCCACCTGAGGAGATCTTTCAGAACCCCTAGAGCTAAAATCAAATATCTGTTCAGCCTTTAACACCCTTAAGCAAGCCATTCTCTCAGCCCCAGCTCTAACACTTCCTGACCTTTCTCACCCTTTTATACGCTACACTACTGAGAGACACAAAATTGCCCTAGGAGTTTTGGGACAAAATCAGGACCCCTCCTTCACCCCTGTTGCTTATCCATCAAAGCAATTAGATACCACAATTTGAGGATGGCCAGCCTGTCTACTCGCTCTGGCAGCAGCTGCACTCCTTGCTCAGGAAAGTAAAAAACTTACTTTTGAAGCACCCACTGTCATTCGTTCACCACATGACTTTAAGGACTTACTTTCTCACAAGTCCATGACGTTTCTATCTCTTTCACGTATTCAACTAATTCATGTCACCCTTCTTGAATCTCCCGAGTTCTCCTTTGAATGCTGTCCTACTCTCAACCCTGCCACAATTATCCTTAATTCTTCTGAGCCCCCCATTCATATTTGCAAAGAGGCATTAGAAGACCTGATGCCCCATTTCTCCCACATTTCCTCAACCCCTTTAAATAACCCTGACTTTACTTGGTATATTGATGGCAGCTCCTCTATGACATCAGAAGGAAAAAAAGTAGCTGGATATGCAATTGTCTCTGACACTGAAATTATTGAATCCCAACCTCTACCCTCGGGAACCTCTTCCCAAAAGGCAGAACTTATTGCACTAAATAGAGCCCTTACTCTCACAGGTAACAGGAGAGCAAATATATATACAGACTCTAAATATGGTTTCCACATCATACTCTTACATGCTACCATTTGGAAGGAACGAGGGCTCCTATCTACTAAAGGTTCTCCCATAACTAATGCCCCACTTATACTCCAACTTTTAAAAGCAGCTAACATGCCAACTGAAGTAGGCATCATACATTGCCAAGGTCAGCGAGTGGCCTCAGACTCCATCTCAACGATGCCACAGACAGAAAAAGCAAAACAAGCCTCACTCTGATCACCAGCTCAACAACTTATAGTAATCCCCAGCATAAAGCCCCTTTACCTCCCTGAAGAAAAAAAACATGATTATTACAAGAGGGAGCACAACCACAAGGAGACTGGTTACAAAAATAGGGCTGCTCTGTCCTTCCCCAGTCTCAGGGCACACCCATTCTTACAGGTTGGAGAAGGAAATGGCAACCCACTCCAGTACTCTTGCCTGGAAAATTCCATGGACTGAGGAGCCTGGTAGGCTACAGTCCATGGGGTCGCAAAGAGTTGGACACGACTGAGCGAGTTCACTTTCACTTTCTTTCTTTCAAACCTCTTTATCATCTCTTCAGACCTCTTATCACCTATCCTAACCTTCATCACTCCTACAACAAATCACTCACTCTTGCATTATCTGCTCCTCAGTCTCACCGCAGGGAGCACTAAAGCCTATTCCCTCATTCCCAATACATCAGGCTCTAGGACATATCCCAGGAGAGGACCGGCAAATTGACTCCACTCACATGCCTCCAACACAAAAAATAAAACTCATGCTCACTCTAGTAGACATCTTTTCAGGGTGGATTGAGTCTTTTCTTATGAGATCAGAAACTGCCTCAGAGGTAACACAATTTCTCATAGGATAAATTATCCCTCACTTTGGCCTCCCACTCTCTCTCCAATATGATAATGGGCCAGCTTTTATCTCCCAAACATTCAACAGGTAGCCCAATCCCTTGGCATAACCTGGAAATTATATATGCCTTACAGACCCCAATCCTCAGGAAAAGTAGAAATGGCAAATTCTATTCTCAAAAGGCACCTAACCAAACTCTCTCTAGAACTACAAAGGCCATGAACCAAACTCCTTCCCATGGCTTTGGCTCGCATTAGGGCTACTCCATGGGCCCCATCTTTCCTCAGTTATTTTGAGCTCATGTATGGACACCCTTTTCTCTTAGGTCAGTTTCCTACTGCGAGCCCCTTGCTGGGAGATTATCTTCCTACCCTTAACCTTATTAGACACCTCATGAAAGAACACACAGATTGCACTCTCCTAAAGCCTCATCAAAAGAATTCTGCTGACTTAACACTCAGACTATGGACGGAGGTTCATGACATTGTACAGGAGACAGGGATCAAGACCATCCCCATGGAGTTCCAGAAAAATATCTACTTCTGCTTTATTGACTATGCCAAAGCCTTTAACTGTGTGGATCAAAATAAACTGGAAAATTCTGAAAGAGATGGGAATACCAGACCACCTGACCTACCTCTTGAGAAATCTGTATGCAGGTCAGGAAGCAACAGTTGGTACTAGACATAGAACAACAGACTGGTTCCAAATAGGAAAAGGAGTACATCAAGGCTGTATATTGTCACCCTGCTTATTTAACTTATATGCAGAGTACATCATGAAAAATGCTGGGTGGATGAAGCACAAGCTGGAATCAAGATTGCCAGGAGAAATATTAATAACCTCAGATATGCAGATGACACCACCCTTATGGCAGAAAGTGAAGAAGAATTAAAGAGCCTCTTGATGAAAGTGAAAGAGGAGAGTGAAAAAGTTGGCTTAGAGCTCAACATTCAGAAAACAAAGATCATGGCATCTGATCCTATCACTTCATGGGAAATAGATGGAGAAACAGTGGAAACAGGGAAAACTTTATTATTTTCGGCTCCAAAATCACTGCAGATGGTGACTGTAGTCATGAAATTAAAAGACACTTAACCCTTGGGAGAAAAGTTATGACCATCCTAGACAGCATATTAAAAAGCAGAGACATTAGTTTGCCAACAAAGGTCCATCTAGTCAAGGCTATGGTTTTTCCAATAGTCATGTATGGATGTGAGAGTTGGACTATAAAGAAAGCTGAGTGCCAAATAATTGATGTTTTTGAACTATGGTGTTGGAGAAGACTCTTGAGAGTCCCTTGGACTGCAAGGAGTTCCAACCAGTCAATCCTAAAGGAAATCAGTCCTAAATTTTCATTGGAAGGACTGATACTGAACCTGAAACTCCAATATTTTGGTCACCTGATGCGAAGAGCTGACTCATTTGAAAAGACTCTGATGCTGGGAAAGATTGAAGGCAGGAGGAGAAGGGGACAACAGTGGATGAGATGGTTGGATGGCATCATCGACTCAATGGACATGAGTTTGAGCAAGCTCCAGGAGTTGGTGATGGAGAGGGAGACCTGGCGTACTGCATTCCATGGGTTTGCAAAGAGTTGGACACGACTGAGCAACTGAACTGAACTGAACCTTATTCACAATAGGACTTTACTCTGTGTCTCTGCCTGACTGGACTATCATTGAAAAGCTTTCCCTCTGCTTTACCTATTTCTCCATAGTTCTTGTTATTTTGGGTGTGGCCCTCCTCTTATTGCGATCAGCCTAGATGAGTTCATTTTCCCCTTTCTTCACATAGTAACACAAACCCTTACCTTTCCTGGAAACACTACTGACACTGATCTCCCCTTACTCCTTGACTTTATAACTGATCTTTGGCTCCAGGGAGATTTCATACCAACCCAAATTGATTTCTACACCTGGATTCTTATTTTTATAATTTTTTCCCCTTAGACATGAGATATCACATCATGATTTTACTCTTACTCTCTCTTCTTTTACAGTCCAAACTTCACATTAATACCCTGCCTATAACTCACCCTGTCCCAAACCTTTCCTACCTATTCACGACTCTAAATCTGACCCATCATTTATTCAATACCTCAAACCTGGCCCTGGCCAGTGGTTGCTGGATTTGCTTATCCATCTCCTCTCCAGAGGATCAGCACTCCCCATTTCCACAGATAAATGGGCTTACATAAACACTTCTCTTTATCACACATACAGAGGAGAATCTCTCTTTTTATCATACATACATCATTTATATTAAATTGATCAAATTCACAATCCCAACAGGATACTGACCTCCCTTCTTACAGATCTCACTTCTACTTATAAAGGACAAGCTATAGGAGGACCCACCACCTCTGACATTCATTTACAACAACAGGTTCCTTTCTGTTTTTCCAGACAAAACTCTGTGAACAATTCTTAGCCCCAACTAGAAACTATACCTCCACACCTCTGTCATCCCACTTCACATCTCTCCTTCCCTTCAGGCTGATCTGTCTATCGTGTCTCAGGAACTACAGGACATTCTCTTACTTTTTCAGGGAGACTGCCTTCTGCATATGGTGTAAACACTCCTCTTGTAGAGGCTACACTGGCGAGTTCACTGTCAGTTTCAGAGACTACTAACAAGTTCCCAGAAAGACTCCTATTTGCTATCGATTTCAGCTGTTGTCTTCTTACTCCTGGAATATTTTTCTTATGTGGAACCACTATTTATTTATGTCTTCCCACTAACTGGACAGGAACATGCACCCTGGTATATCTGGCCCAAATATTTCTATTTCTCCTAACAATCAGACCCTTCCTATCCCACGAACTTATAACCAACCCAGATGGGCAATTCCATTCATTCCTCTATTAATCAGTTTAGGAATACTTGCTGGGATTGGGACAGAGACCACAGGACTCACAGCCTCTTTATATTATTATCACAGCCTTTCTAAAGACCTCACTTCACTGACAGCCTTAGAAGAAACAGCTAACAGCCTTATTCAAAACCAGCTAGATTCCCTGGCAGCCATGGTCCTCCAAAACAGAAGAGGATCAGACCTCCTCACAGCAGAAAAAGGAAACAGCAAGAAATCTGACAAAGAGGGCCTTGAGAATATGCCAACACCTCAGTAATTCATGGTAAAACTGGTTAAGCAATTGGAACTGGATTCCTACCTTTTCTAGGCCTTCTCCTTCTGCTTACCCTTATTCTAACTTTCAGCCCATGTTTAATGCAACTTTTTCAAAATTTCTTCAGGACCTCTTACAAGCCTTCACCAACCAAACTATCCACAAGCTACTTCAAACTCACTCAGATTATCAAAAACTTTGACCCCACACAAATCCCCTTGATCTGCATTCCAGCTTTTTCTTATCTTACCCCCACGATGACCCTGTCTGGCAGGAAGCAGTTACAGAAGACTGACCTTCGGCCCTTATCCTAAATCAAAAGGGCTAGAATGATAGGGCCCACATGGGGTTGCAAACAAAGAATAAATCACAGTGATCTGTGAGACTGACCAAATTGTCCAAATGGCATCCTGTTATCTCACTGGTGCCTAACTTCTCAAAGCTGCAGGACCACCAGATTCCAGACCTCCAGCTACGTGACCATCCTTCAGAGAATTTTTCATTGGGGGTATAAGAAGGACTCTGTCAGAAAGGGAGAACCTGGTTCTCCTTAAGAACCAGTCACCCTCTCTTTTCCCTCTAATAAATTTCCTTTTCTTGCCTGACTGCCCGGCTCACTCTCTTTTTCTCTGCACTCGTCTTACACTATCTTTGAAAACATGGTTCAAAACCTGGCAAACATCTATCTGTTGAGATCTTTTCCTTCTAGGAAACATTTTCTTCCAAGCACTTCAAAATTGTGGGAAATTTTATACTACTCTCCTCTTTTTCCCTGCTACCCCTGCCAACCTCCTGCATTGCCCCAGCACTTAATAAATGTCTCATGGGGGAAAATATCCCTCAGAGTGGGAGACTCTAATTTCTACTTCATTGCTACAGATTCACCTGTCTGTCAAAGGCTACACCAGTGTCTCTCTCTGCTCAAACTAAACCCTTTCCTGAGTTAGCAAATGACCCCCAGGAAATAAACTGCCCAGTGAATCAGCTCATATGTTCAAGTATTTCTTCCTTAGCTTTTTGTCATTGAGACCAAGCTCACTCTGCTTACAGCACGAAAGGCCAATAAGCATATAGATGGGATGTTGAGAGAAATGCCATGCTTAGTTTCTGAGTCTGTCTGACTCTTTGTGACCCCATGGACTGTAGCCCATCAGGTTCCTCTGTCCATGAGGTTTCCCAAGAAAGAGTACTGGAGTTGATTGTCATTTCCTTCTCCAGGGGATCTTCCCAACCCAGGGATCTAACCTGAGTCTCCTGTGTCTCCCACATTGGCAGGCAGATTCTTTACCACTGAGCTACCTGGGAAGCCTCCCAGGTTGAGGCAAGGAATATGACTTTATTAGGAAATTCAGCAGATCAAGAAGATGGCTTACTAATCAGACTAATGTCTTAAAATAACCATCTCCTCTGGGTCTGGATATCAGATTCTTTCATAGAACAGAACAGAGGGGAGGGGAAGAAATGAAGTTAAAATGCCATTAATCTGGCAGATATCTCCTAGAATGGCAAGCCTCAGGGAGAGGATGTTGTTCATTTCTTCCTTCTTGTAGCCACCCACAGGTGGACAGGGTCCCAAACAAAGGCATTTTGGTTTAACATTCAAGCAGAGGGGCAGGGTTCCCCAAGGTAGGCCATTATGTATAAACAATATCCTTTTAGTGAACAAAAGCAATGGGAAGGTTAAAGTCAAAGAAGCAGATCCAACATGAAGACAAAATTGGCTCTTCCCAATAGCATTTTGACTTGTTTAAATCTATGATTTAATTTACTCATTTCATTTATTCTCAATTTTTTTTTTTTTGTTAAGAGTATTACCCGCCACATTCTACTCTGAAACACAAGTCACCAGTTAACTACGTCTTTAAGCGGAATAAATTTCAATGTGAATTTCCCTGCTCAATTTGATTTAATTTCACATGAAATAGAAGACAAACTCTACCTCTCATTATCATTCTTTGTGTATAAAATTTGAAATAAAAAAAATTAGAGAAATTTGTTTTTAAAGTTTATAATTTTAATATATATAATAGCAATTTAAATGCCAAATAGAGATAATAGATTTCTTTGTTAAAAAACAAACATGCAGAAACCTTCCCTGCTATAACTACTTTAAAATGAAGAGAGTCAGGATTTATGAATGTTAAGTATTTGTAGTAGACCATCGAGATGTTAAATCCTCCAAGTACTCACTCGTCTCTTTTAAGGACTGCTTTTTTGGCTTCTGGGTATTTGTATTCCCTTCTACTTTTTCGGAGGTAGCTTTGTTCTCTTTTTCCTGACTTTCTTTCAGGTAATCCCTGTGTAGACCATTTTCAAATCCTAATGTTTTTTCCACCTTCCTCTACACAGATTCATATAAATTCCAGAGAGGTTAAACACATATTCAGATAGGTGATCAGTTTTGCTGTATAAAATTTTGAAATATTAGCACTGAAAAATATAACATATCAAAGAATATTGGAAGAAAATCTGAGAGAAAACTAGTATCAAAACATCTATCTCTCTATATTTATATATGTGTGTGTCTATATATACACACATAGATAGATAAAGATAATAGTGATTAGATGCCAGTGGAGAGTAATAAGAAGAGCTTGAAAGCCCTAAACTGCCTAATTATTGTTTGTGTTAGGAGGCCTTGAGAAGTCTGCATCTCAACGGCTCCCTATAAACAACCAGCAGAGATACTATAAAAGATGTTTCCTCTGTTGAGAACAGCATTCCCACTACCTCCCTCCCCTCAAGACCTGCCCTCATAGGCTCATTGTACCCCACTGCATCTGGGACATGGAACACATACATGTTCAAGCTAGAAAATCAAGCTGATAGCTTCCCTCTTTAGAAAGTGAGATACTGTTTTGGTCTTCTCTAGGTAACTCAAAGTTCCTAGGTGCTGGCTCCACATCCAGCACTGCCAAAGCCATTGCCAAATAACTTGACTTTAGCTATTTCAAAACATTTTTAATACGATTATTATGGCTTAAAAATTCTTTGAAAGAAAGCTAATATATCCTTCACTAGGAGAATGGATAAACAAACTGTGAAACACACTTATGATGGAATGTGAAAGTGATAGTCACTCAGTCGTGTCTGACTCTTTGCGACCCATGGACTATATCGTGCCAGGCTCCTCTGTCCAGGGAATTCTTCAGGCAAGAATACTGGAGTGGGTAGTCATTCCTTTCTCCAGGGGTTCTTCCCAGCCCAGTTATTGAACTTGAGACTCCTGCATTGCAAGCAGATTCTTTACCATCTGAGCCACGAGGAACATTATTCATCAATTAGAAGCAATGCACTATCAAGCCACAAAAAGGCATGGAGGTAACTCAAATGCATTTCCCTCAGTGAAAGAAGTCAGTCTGAAAAAGCTACAATACTATTTGATTTCTACTATATGACATGCAGAAAAAGGCAAAACTATAGAGACAGTAAAAAATCAGTAGTTGCTAGGGATTTAGTAGGGGAGTAGGAATGGTGATTGCAGCCATGAAATTAAAAGACGCTTACTCCTTGGAAGGAAAGTTATGTCCAACCTAGATAGCATATTCAAAAGCAGAGACATTACTTTGCCAATAAAGGTCCATCTAGTCAAGGCTATGGTTTTTCCTATGGTCATGTATGGGGGTGAGAGTTGGACTGTGAAGAAGGCTGATGCTGAAGAATTGATGCTTTTGAACTGTGATGTTGGGGAAGATGCTTGAGAGTCCCTTGGACTGCAAGGAGATCCAACCAGTCCATCCTAAAGGAGATCAGCCCTGGATATTCATTGGAAGGAATGATGCTAAAGCTGAAACTCCAGTACTTTGGCCACCTGATGCAAAGAGTTGACTCATTGGAAAAGACTCTGATGCTGGGAGGGATTGGGGGCAGGAGGAGAAGGGGACGCCAGAGGATGAGATGGCTGGATGGCATCACTGACTCGATGGACGCAAGTCTGAGTGAACTCCTGGGAGTTGGTGATGGACAGGGAGGCCTGGCGTGCTGCGATTCATGGGGTCGCAAAGAGTCGGACATGACTGAGCGACTGAACTGAACTGAACTGAACTGAGGAATGGACAGGTGGAGGGTGGAGCCCAGTTGATGTTGGTTCATCAATTATAATGGACGTACCACACCAACGCAAGCTGTTACTAGGTGGAACAGTGTTCAGGGAATAAGGGATATAGGTAAATGTT